>NC_142092.1:617307-923461 GCF_054644295.1 Miniopterus natalensis
TCTAACCCTAGCTCTCAACATAACCCTAACCCTAGGTCCAATCGGAACCCTAACCGGATCTGTGTACCTAGACCTCAACATAACCCTAACCCTAGGTCCAATCGGAACCCTAACCGGATCTGTATACCTAGCCCTCAACATAACCCTAACCCTAGGTCCAATCGGAACCCTAACCGGATCTCTAAACCTAGCCCTCAACATAACCCTAACACTAGGTCCAATCGGAACCGTAACCGGAACTCTAACCCTAGCCCTCAACATAACCCTAACCCTAGGTCCAATCGGAACACTAAACGGATATCTAACCCTAGCCCTCAACATAACCCTAACCCTAGGTCCAATCGGAACCCTAAACGGATTTCTAACCGTAGCCATCAACACAATCCTAACCCTAGGTCCAATCGGAACCCTAACCGTATCTGTATACCTAGCCCTCAACATAACACTAACCCTAGGTCCAATCGGAACCCTAACCGGATCTGTATACCTAGCCCTCAACATAACCCTAACCCTAGGTCCAATCGGAACCCTAACCGGATCTCTAACCCTAGCCCACAACATAACCCTAACCCTAGGTCCAATCGGAACCCTAACCGGATCTGTGTACCTAGCCCTCAACATAACCCTAACCCTAGGTCCAATCGGAACCCCAACCGGAACTCTAACCCTAGCCCTCAACGTAACCCTAACCCTAGGTCCAATCGGAACCCTAACCGGATCTCTAACCCTAGCTCTCAACATAACCCTAACCCTAGGTCCAATCGAAACCCTAACCGGATCTGTGTACCTAGACCTCAACATAACCCTAACCCTAGGTCCAATCGGAACCCTAACCGGATCTGTATACCTAGCCCTCAACATAACCCTAACCCTAGGTCCAATCGGAACCCTAACAGGATCCCTAACCCTAGCCCTCAACATAACCCTAACCCTAGGTTCAATCGTATCCCTAACCGGATCTCTAACGCTAGCCCTCAACATAACCCTAACCCTAGGTCCAATCGGAACCCTAACCGGATCTGTATACCTAGCCCTCAACATAACCCTAACCCTAGGTCCAATCGGAAACCTAACCGGATCTCTAACCCTAGCCCTCAACCTAACCCTAACCCTAGGTCCAATCGCAACCCTAACCGGATCTCTAACCCTAGCCCTCAACATAACCCTAACCCTAGGTTCAAGCGTATCCCTAACCGGATCTCTAACGCTAGCCCTCAACATAACCCTAACCCTAGGTCCAATCGGAACCCTAAACGGATATCTAAACCTAGCCCTCAACATAACCCTAACCCTAGGTCCAATCGGAACCCTAACCGGATATCTAACCCTGGCCCTCTACATAACCCTAACCCTAGGTCCAATCGGAACCCTAACCGGATCTGTGTACCTAGACCTCAACATAACCCTAACCCTAGGTCCAATCGGAACCCTAACCGGATCTGTATACCTAGCCCTCAACATAACCCTAACCCTAGGTCCAATCGGAACCCTAACAGGATCTCTAACCCTAGCCCTCAACATAACCCTAACGCTAGGTTCAATCATATCCCTAACCGGATCTCTAACGCTAGCCCTCAACATAACCCTAACTCTAGGTCCAATCGGAACCCTAACCGGATCTGTATACCTCGCCCTCAACATAACCCTAACCCTAGGTCCAATCGGATCCCTAACCGGATCTCTAACCCTAGCCCTCAACATAACCCTAACCCTAGGTCCAATCAAAACCCTCACTGGATCTCTAACCCTAGCCCTCAATATAACCCTAACCCTAGGTCCAATCGGAACCCTAACCGGATCTCTAACTCTAGCCCTCAACATAACCCTAACCCTAGGTCCAATCAAAACCCTAACTGGATCTCTAACCCTAGCCCTCAATATAACCCTAACCCTAGGTCCAATCGGAACCCTAACCGGATCTCTAACCCTAGCCCTCAGTATAACCCTAACCCTAGGTCCAATCGGAACTCTAACCGGATTTCTAACCCTAGCCCTCAAACTGACCCTAACCCTAGGTCCAATCGCAACCCTAACCGGATCTCTAACCCTAGCCCTCAACATAACCCTAACCCTAGGTTCAATCGTATCCCTAACCGGATCTCTAACGCTAGCCCTCAACATAACCCTAACCCTAGGTACAATCGGAACCCTAACCGGATCTGTATACCTAGCCCTCAACATAACCCTAACCCTCGGTCCAATCGGAACCATAACCGGATCTCTAACCCTAGCCCTCAACATAACCCTAACCCTAGGTCCAATCGGAACCGTAACCGGATCTCTAACCCTAGCCCTCAACATAACCCTAACCCTAGGTCCAATCAAAACCCTAACTGGATCTCTAACCCTAGCCCTCAATATAACCCTAACGCTAGGTCCAATCGGAACCCTAACCGGATCTGTATACCTAGCCCTCAACATAACCCTAACTCTAGGTCCAATCGGAACCCTAACCGGATCTGTATACCTAGCCCTCAACATAACCCTAAACCTAGGTCCACTCGGAACCCTAAACGGATATCTAACCCTAGCCCTCAACATAACCCTAACCCTAGGTACAATCAGAACCCTAAACGGATATCTAACCCTAGCCCTCAACATAACCCTAACCCTAGGTACAATCGGACCCCTAACAGGAACTCTACCCCTCGCCCTCTACATAACCCTAACCCTAGGTCCAATCGGAACCCTAACCGGATCTCTAACCCTAGCCCTCAACATAACCCTAACCCTAGGTCCAATCGGAACCCTAAACGGATTTCTAACCGTAGCCATCAACATAACCCTAACCCTAGGTCCAATCGGAACCCTAACCGGATCTGTGTACCTAGACCTCAACATAACCCTAACCCTAGGTCCAATCGGAACCCTAACCGGATCTGTATACCTAGCCCTCAACATAACCCTAACCCTAGGTCCAATCGGAACCCTAACAGGATCTCTAACCCTAGCCCTCAACATAACCCTAACCCTAGGTTCAATCGTATCCCTAACCGGATCTCTAACCCTAGCCCTCAACATAACCCTAACCCTAGGTCCAATCGGAACCCTAACCGGATCTGTATACCTAGCCCTCAACATAACCCTAACCCTAGGTCCAATCGGAACCCTAACCGGATCTCTAACCCTAGCCCTCAACCTAACCCTAACCCTACGTCCAATCGCAACCCTAACCGGATCTCTAACCCTAGCCCTCAACATAACCCTAACCCTAGGTTCAATCGTATCCCTAACCGGATCTCTAACGCTAGCCCTCAACATAACCCTAACCCTAGGTCCAATCGGAACCCTAAACGGATATCTAAACCTAGCCCTCAACATAACCCTAACCCTAGGTCCAATCGGAACCCTAACCGGATATCTAACCCTGGCCCTCTACATAACCCTAACCCTAGGTCCAATCGGAACCCTAACCGGATCTGTATACTTAGCCCTCAACATAACCCTAACCCTAGGTCCAATCGGAACCCTAACAGGATCTCTAACCCTAGCCCTCAACATAACCCTAACCCTAGGTTCAATCGTATCCCTAACGGGATCTCTAACGCTAGCCCTCAACATAACCCTAACCCTAGGTCCAATCGGAACCCTAACCGGATCTGTATACCTAGCCCTCAACATAACCCTAACCCTAGGTCCAATCGGAACCCTAACAGGATCTCTAACCCTAGCCCTCAACATAACCCTAACCCTAGGTTCAATGGTATCCCTAACCGGATCTCTAACGCTAGCCCTCAACATAACCTTAACCCTAGGTCCAATCGGAACCCTAACGGGATCTCTAACCCTAGCCCTCAACCTAACCCTAACCCTAGCTCCAATCGCAACCCTAACCGGATCTCTAACCCTAGCCCTCAACATAACCCTAACCCTAGGTTCAATCGTATCCCTAACCGGATCTCTAACGCTAACCCTCAACATAACCCTAACCCTAGGTCCAATCGGAACCCTAACCGGATCTGTATACCTAGCCCTCAACATAACCCTAACCCTAGGTCCAATCGGAACCCTAACCGGATCTCTAACCCTAGCCCTCAACATAACCCTAACCCTAAGTCCAATCGGAACCGTAACCGGAACTCTAACCCTAGCCCTCAACATAACCCTAACCCTAGGTCCAATCGGAACCCTAAACGGATATCTAACCCTAGCCCTCAACATAACCCTAACCCTAGGTCCAATCGGAACCGTAACCGGAACTCTAACCCTAGCCCTCAACATAACCCTAACCCTAGGTCCAATCGGAACCCTAAACGGATATCTAACCCTAGCCCTCAACATAACCCTAACCCTAGGTCCAATCGGAACCCTAAACGGATTTCTAACCGTAGCCATCAACACAATCCTAACCCTAGGTCCAATCGGAACCCTAACCGGATCTGTATACCTAGCCCTCAACATAACACTAACCCTAGGTCCAATCGGAACCCTAACCGGATCTGTATACCTAGCCCTCAACATAACCCTAACCCTAGGTCCAATCGGAACCCTAACCGGATCTGTGTACCTAGCCCTCAACATAACCCTAACCCTAGGTCCAATAGGAACCCCAACCGGATCTCTAACCCTAGCCCTCAACGTAACCCTAACCCTAGGTCCAATCAGAACCCTAACCGGATCTCTAACCCTAGCTCTCAACATAACCCTAACCCTAGGTCCAATCGGAACCCTAACCGGATCTGTGTACCTAGACCTCAACATAACCCTAACCCTAGGTCCAATCGGAACCCTAACCGGATCTGTATACCTAGCCCTCAACATAACCCTAACCCTAGGTCCAATCGGAACCCTAACCGGATCTCTAAACCTAGCCCTCAACATAACCCTAACACTAGGTCCAATCGGAACCGTAACCGGAACTCTAACCCTAGCCCTCAACATAACCCTAACCCTAGGTCCAATCGGAACACTAAACGGATATCTAACCCTAGCCCTCAACATAACCCTAACCCTAGGTCCAATCGGAACCCTAAACGGATTTCTAACCGTAGCCATCAACACAATCCTAACCCTAGGTCCAATCGGAACCCTAACCGTATCTGTATACCTAGCCCTCAACATAACACTAACCCTAGGTCCAATCGGAACCCTAACCGGATCTGTATACCTAGCCCTCAACATAACCCTAACCCTAGGTCCAATCGGAACCCTAACCGGATCTCTAACCCTAGCCCACAACATAACCCTAACCCTAGGTCCAATCGGAACCCTAACCGGATCTGTGTACCTAGCCCTCAACATAACCCTAACCCTAGGTCCAATCGGAACCCCAACCGGAACTCTAACCCTAGCCCTCAACGTAACCCTAACCCTAGGTCCAATCGGAACCCTAACCGGATCTCTAACCCTAGCTCTCAACATAACCCTAACCCTAGGTCCAATCGAAACCCTAACCGGATCTGTGTACCTAGACCTCAACATAACCCTAACCCTAGGTCCAATCGGAACCCTAACCGGATCTGTATACCTAGCCCTCAACATAACCCTAACCCTAGGTCCAATCGGAACCCTAACAGGATCCCTAACCCTAGCCCTCAACATAACCCTAACCCTAGGTTCAATCGTATCCCTAACCGGATCTCTAACGCTAGCCCTCAACATAACCCTAACCCTAGGTCCAATCGGAACCCTAACCGGATCTGTATACCTAGCCCTCAACATAACCCTAACCCTAGGTCCAATCGGAAACCTAACCGGATCTCTAACCCTAGCCCTCAACCTAACCCTAACCCTAGGTCCAATCGCAACCCTAACCGGATCTCTAACCCTAGCCCTCAACATAACCCTAACCCTAGGTTCAAGCGTATCCCTAACCGGATCTCTAACGCTAGCCCTCAACATAACCCTAACCCTAGGTCCAATCGGAACCCTAAACGGATATCTAAACCTAGCCCTCAACATAACCCTAACCCTAGGTCCAATCGGAACCCTAACCGGATATCTAACCCTGGCCCTCTACATAACCCTAACCCTAGGTCCAATCGGAACCCTAACCGGATCTGTGTACCTAGACCTCAACATAACCCTAACCCTAGGTCCAATCGGAACCCTAACCGGATCTGTATACCTAGCCCTCAACATAACCCTAACCCTAGGTCCAATCGGAACCCTAACAGGATCTCTAACCCTAGCCCTCAACATAACCCTAACCCTAGGTTCAATCATATCCCTAACCGGATCTCTAACGCTAGCCCTCAACATAACCCTAACTCTAGGTCCAATCGGAACCCTAACCGGATCTGTATACCTCGCCCTCAACATAACCCTAACCCTAGGTCCAATCGGAACCCTAACCGGATCTCTAACCCTAGCCCTCAACATAACCCTAACCCTAGGTCCAATCAAAACCCTAACTGGATCTCTAACCCTAGCCCTCAATATAACCCTAACCCTAGGTCCAATCGGAACCCTAACCGGATCTCTAACCCTAGCCCTCAACATAACCCTAACCCTAGGTCAAATCAAAACCCTAACTGGATCTCTAACCCTAGCCCTCAATATAACCCTAACCCTAGGTCCAATCGGAACCCTAACCGGATCTCTAACCCTAGCCCTCAGTATAACCCTAACCCTAGGTCCAATCGGAACCCTAACCGGATTTCTAACCCTAGCCCTCAAACTGACCCTAACCCTAGGTCCAATCGCAACCCTAACCGGATCTCTAACCCTAGCCCTCAACATAACCCTAACCCTAGGTTCAATCGTATCCCTAACCGGATCTCTAACGCTAGCCCTCAACATAACCCTAACCCTAGGTACAATCGGAACCCTAACCGGATCTGTATACCTAGCCCTCAACATAACCCTAACCCTAGGTCCAATCGGAACCCTAACCGGATCGGTATACCTAGCCCTCAACATAACCCTAAACCTAGGTCCACTCGGAACCCTAAACGGATATCTAACCCTAGCCCTCAACATAACCCTAACCCTAGGTACAATCAGAACCCTAAACGGATATCTAACCCTAGCCCTCAACATAACCCTAACCCTAGGTACAATCGGACCCCTAACAGGAACTCTACCCCTCGCCCTCTACATAACCCTAACCCTAGGTCCAATCGGAACCCTAACCGGATCTCTAACCCTAGCCCTCAACATAACCCTAACCCTAGGTCCAATCGGAACCCTAACCGGATCTCTAACCCTAGCCCTCAACGTAACCCTAAAGCTAGGTCCAATCGGAACAGTAAACGGATATCTAACCCTAGCCCTCAACATAACCCGAACCCTTGGTCCAATCTGAAACCTAACCGGATCTCTAAACCTCGCCCTTAACATAACCCTAATCCTAGGTCCAATCGGAACCCTAGCCGGTCTCTACCCCTCGCCCTCAACATAACCCTAACCCTAGGTCCAATCGGAACCCTAACCGGATATCTAACCCTAGCCCTCTACATAACCCTAACCTAGTTCCAATCGGAACCCTAACAGGATCTCTAACCCAGCCCGCAACATAACCCTAACCCTAGGTCCGATCGGAACCCTAACCGGATATCTAACCCTAGCCATCTACATAACCCTAACCCTAGGTCCAATCGGAACCCTAACCGGATCTGTGTACCTAGACTTCAACATAACCCTAACCCTAGGTCCAATCGGAACCCTAACCGGATCTGTGTACCTAGCGCTCAACATAACCCTAACCCTAGGTCCAATCGGAACGCCAACCGGAACTCTAACCCTAGCCCTCAACATAACCCTAACCCTAGGTCGAATCGGAAGCCTAACCGGATCTCTAACCCTAGCCCTCAACGTAACCCTAACCCTAGGTCCAATCGGAACCCTAACCGGATCTCTAACCCTAGCTCTCAACATAACCCTAACCCTAGGTCCAATCGGAACCCTAACCGGATATCTAACCCTAGCCCTCTACATAACCCTAACCCTAGTTCCAATCGGAACCCTAACAGGATCTCTAACCCAGCCCGCAACATAACCCTAACCCTAGGTCCAATCGGAACCCTAAACGGATATCTAAACCTAGCCCTCAACATAACCCTAAGCCTAGGTCCAATCGGAACCCTAACCGGATATCTAACCCTGGCCCTCTACATAACCCTAACCCTAGGTCCAATCGGAACCCTAACCGGATCTGTGTACCTAGACCTCAACATAACCCTAACCCTAGGTCCAATCGGAACCCTAACAGGATCTCTAACCCTAGCCCTCAACATAACCCTAACCCTAGGTTCAATCGTATCCCTAACCGGATCTCTAACCCTAGCCCTCAACATAACCCTAACCCTAGGTCCAATCGGAACCCTAACCGGATCTGTATACCTAGCCCTCAACATAACCCTAACCCTAGGTCCAATCGGAACCCTAACCGGATCTCTAACCCTAGCCCTCAACCTAACCCTAACCCTACGTCCAATCGTAACCCTAACCGGATCTCTAACCCTAGCCCTCAACATAACCCTAACCCTAGGTTCAATCGTATCCCTAACCGGATCTCTAACGCTAACCCTCAACATAACCCTAACCCTAGGTCCAGTCGGAACCCTAAACGGATATCTAAACCTAGCCCTCAACATAACCCTAACCCTAGGTCCAATCGGAACCCTAACCGGATATCTAACCCTGGCCCTCTACATAACCCTAACCCTAGGTCCAATCGGACCCCAACCGGATCTGTGTACCTAGACCTCAACATAACCCTAACCCTAGGTCCAATCGGAACCCTAACCGGATCTGTATACTTAGCCCTCAACATAATCCTAACCCTAGGTCCAATCGGAACCCTAACAGGATCTCTAACCCTAGCCCTCAACATAACCCTAACCCTAGGTTCAATCGTATCCCTAACCGGATCTCTAACGCTAGCCCTCAACATAACCCTAACCCTAGGTCCAATCGGAACCCTAACCGGATCTGTATACCTAGCCCTCAACATAACCCTAACCCTAGGTCCAATCGGAACCCTAACAGGATCTCTAACCCTAGCCCTCAACATAACCCTAACCCTAGGTTCAATGGTATCCCTAACCGGATCTCTAACGCTAGCCCTCAACATAACCTTAACCCTAGGTCCAATCGGAACCCTAACCGGATCTCTAACCCTAGCCCTCAACATAACCCTAACCCTAGGTCCAATCGGAACCGTAACCGGAACTCTAACCCTAGCCCTCAACATAACCCTAACCCTAGGTCCAATCGGAACCCTAAACGGATATCTAACCCTAGCCCTCAACATAACCCTAACCCTAGGTCCAATCGGAACCGTAACCGGAACTCTAACCCTAGCCCTCAACATAACCCTAACCCTAGGTCCAATCGGAACCCTAAACGGATATCTAACCCTAGCCCTCAACATAACCCTAACCCTAGGTCCAATCGGAACCCTAACCGGATCTGTGTACCTAGACCTCAACATAACCCTAACCCTAGGTCCAATCGGAACCCTAACCGGATCTGTATACCTAGCCCTCAACATAACCCTAACCCTAGGTCCAATCGGAACCCTAACCGGATCTCTAAACCTAGCCCTCAACATAACCCTAACACTAGGTCCAATCGGAACCGTAACCGGAACTCTAACCCTAGCCCTCAACATAACCCTAACCCTAGGTCCAATCGGAACACTAAACGGATATCTAACCCTAGCCCTCAACATAACCCTAACCCTAGGTCCAATCGGAACCCTAAACGGATTTCTAACCGTAGCCATCAACACAATCCTAACCCTAGGTCCAATCGGAACCCTAACCGTATCTGTATACCTAGCCCTCAACATAACACTAACCCTAGGTCCAATCGGAACCCTAACCGGATCTGTATACCTAGCCCTCAACATAACCCTAACCCTAGGTCCAATCGGAACCCTAACCGGATCTCTAACCCTAGCCCACCACATAACCCTAACCCTAGGTCCAATCGGAACCCTAACCGGATCTGTGTACCTAGCCCTCAACATAACCCTAACCCTAGGTCCAATAGGAACCCCAACCGGAAATCTAACCCTAGCCCTCAACGTAACCCTAACCCTAGGTCCAATCGGAACCCTAACCGGATCTCTAACCCTAGCCCTCAACATAACCCTAACCCTAGGTCCAATCAAAACCCTAACTGGATCTCTAACCCTAGCCCTCAATATAACCCTAACCCTAGGTCCAATCGGAACCCTAACCGGATCTCTAACCCTAGCCCTCAGTATAACCCTAACCCTAGGTCCAATCGGAACCCTAACCGGATTTCTAACCCTAGCCCTCAAACTGACCCTAACCCTAGGTCCAATCGCAACCCTAACCGGATCTCTAACCCTAGCCCTCAACATAACCCTAACCCTAGGTTCAATCGTATCCCTAACCGGATCTCTAACGCTAGCCCTCAACATAACCCTAACCCTAGGTACAATCGGAACCCTAACCGGATCTGTATACCTAGCCCTCAACATAACCCTAACCCTAGGTCCAATCGGAACCCTAACCGGATCTCTAACCCTAGCCCTCAACATAACCCTAACCCTAGGTCCAATCAAAACCCTAACTGGATCTCTAACCCTAGCCCTCAATATAACCCTAACCCTAGGTCCAATCGGAACCCTAACCGGATCTCTAACCCTAGCCCTCAGTATAACCCTAACCCTAGGTCCAATCGGAACCCTAACCGGATTTCTAACCCTAGCCCTCAAACTGACCCTAACCCTAGGTCCAATCGCAACCCTAACCGGATCTCTAACCCTAGCCCTCAACATAACCCTAACCCTAGGTTCAATCGTATCCCTAACCGGATCTCTAACGCTAGCCCTCAACATAACCCTAACCCTAGGTACAATCGGAACCCTAACCGGATCTGTATACCTAGCCCTCAACATAACCCTAACCCTAGGTCCAATCGGAACCCTAACCGGATCTCTAACCCTAGCCCTCAACATAACCCTAACCCTAGTTCCAATCGGAACCGTAACCGGATCTCTAACCCTAGCCCTCAACATAACCCTAACCCTAGGTCCAATCAAAACCCTAACTGGATCTCTAACCCTAGCCCTAAATATAACCCTAACGCTAGGTCTAATCGGAACCCTAACCGGATCTGTATACCTAGCCCTCAACATAACCCTAACTCTAGGTCCAATCGGAACCCTAACCGGATCTGTATACCTAGCCCTCAACATAACCCTAAACCTAGGTCCACTCGGAACCCTAAACGGATATCTAACCCTAGCCCTCAACATAACCCTAACCCTAGGTACAATCAGAACCCTAAACGGATATCTAACCCTAGCCCTCAACATAACCCTAACCCTAGGTACAATCGGACCCCTAACAGGAACTCTACCCCTCGCCCTCTACATAACCCTAACCCTAGGTCCAATCGGAACCCTAACCGGATCTCTAACCCTAGCCCTCAACATAACCCTAACCCTAGGTCCAATCGGAACCCTAACCGGATCTCTAACCCTAGCCCTCAACGTAACCCTAACCCTAGGTCCAATTGGAACAGTAAACGGATATCTAACCCTAGCCCTCAACATAACCCGAACCCTTGGTCCAATCTGAAACCTAACCGGATCTCTAAACCTCGCCCTTAACATAACCCTAATCCTAGGTCCAATCGGTACCCTAGCCGGTCTCTACCCCTCGCCCTCAACATAACCCTAACCCTAGGTCCAATCGGAACCCTAACCGGATATCTAACCCTAGCCCTCTACATAACCCTAACCCTAGTTCCAATCGGAACCCTAAAAGGATCTCTAACCCAGCCCGCAACATAACCCTAACCCTAGGTCCGATCGGAACCCTAACCGGATATCTAACCCTAGCCCTCTACATAACCCTAACCCTAGGTCCAATCGGAACCCTAACCGGATCTGTGTACCTAGACTTCAACATAACCCTAACCCTAGGTCCAATCGGAACCCTAACCGGATCTGTATACCTAGCCCTCAACATAACCCTAACCCTAGGTCCAATCGGAACCCTAACAGATTCTCTACCCCTCGCCCTCAACCTAGCCCTAACATAGGTCCAATCGCAACCCAAACCGGATCTCTAACCCTAGCCCTCAACATAACCCTAACCCTAGGTTCAATCGTACCCCTAACCGGATCTCTAACGCTAGCCGTCAACATAACCCTAACCCTAGGTCCAATCGGAACCCTAACCGGATCTGTATACCTAGCCCTCAACATAACCCTAACCCTAGGTCCAATCGGAACCCTAACCGGATCTCTAACCCTAGCCCACAACATAACCCTAACCCTAGGTCCAATCGGAACCCTAACCGGATCTGTGTACCTAGCCCTCAACATAACCCTAACCCTAGGTCCAATCGGAACCCCAACCGGATCTTTAACCCTAGCCCTCAACATAACCCAAACCCTAGGTCCAATCGGAAGCCTAACCGGATATCTAACCCTAGCCCTCAACATAACCCTAACCCTAGTTCCAATCGGAACCCTAACAGGATCTCTACCCCAGCCCTCAACATAACCCTAACGCTAGGTCCAATCGGAACCCTAACCGGATCTCTACCACTCGCCCTCAACATAACCCTAACCCGAGGTCCAATCGGAACCCTAACCGGATCTCTACATCTCGCCCTCAACATAAACCTAAACCTTGGTCCAATCGGAACCCTAACCGGATATCTAACACTAGCCCTCAACATAACCCTAACCCTAGGTAAAAATCGGAACCCTAACCGGATCTCTAACCCTAGCTCTCAACATAACCCTAATCCTAGGTCCAATCTGAACCCTAACCGGATTTCTAACCCTAGCCCTCAACATAACCCTAACACTAGGTCCAATCGGAACCCTAACGGGATTTCTAACCCTAGCCTTCAACATAACCCTAACCCTAGGTCCAATCGGAACCCTAACCGGATGTGTATACCTAGCCCTCAACATAACCCTAACCCTAGGTCCAATCGGAACCCTAACCGGATCTGTATACCTAGCCCTCAACATAATCCTAAACCTATGTCCAATCAGAATCGTAACAGGATCTCTACCCCTCGCCCTCAACATAACCCTAACCCTAGGTCCAATCGGAACCCTAACCCGATCTCTAAACCTAGCCCTCAACATAACCCTAACCGTAGGTCCAATCGGAACCCTAACCGAATCTCTAACCCTAGCCCTCAACATAACCATAACCCTGGGTCCAATCGGAACCCTAACCGGATCTGTGTACCTAGCCCTAAACATAACCCTAACCCTTGGTCCAATCGGAACCCCAACCGGATCTCTAACCCTAGCCCTCAACATAACCCTAACCCTCGGTCCAATCGGAACCCTAAACAGATATCTAACCCTAGCCCTCAACATAACCCTAACCCTAGGTTCAATCGTATCCCTAACCGGATCTCTAACGCTAGCCCTCAACATAACCCTAACCCTAGGTCCAATCGGAACCCTAACCGGATCTGTATACCTATCCCTCAACATAACCCTACCCCTAGGTCCAATCGGAACCCTAACCGGATCTCTAACCCTAGCCCTCAACATAACCCTAACCCTAGGTCCAATCGGAACCGTAACCGGATCTCTAACCCTAGCCCTCAACATAACCCTAACCCTAGGTCCAATCAAAACCCTAATTGGATCTCTAACCCTAGCCCTCAATATAACCCTAACCCTAGGTCCAATCGGAACCCTAACCGGATCTGTATACCTAGCCCTCAACATAACCCTAACTCTAGGTCCAATCGGAACCCTAAACGGATATCTAACCCTAGCCCTCAACATAACCCTAACCCTAGGTACAATCAGAACCCTAAACGGATATCTAACCCTAGCCCTCAACATAACCCTAACCCTAGGTACAATCGGACCCCTAACAGGAACTCTACCCCTCGCCCTCTACATAACCCTAACCCTAGGTTCAATCGGAACCCTAACCGGATCTGTGTACCTAGGCCTCAACATAACCCTAACCCTAGGTCCAATCGGAACCCTAACCGGATCTCTAAACCTAGCCCTCAACATAACCCTAACCCTAGGTCCAATCGGAACCCTAACCGGATCTCTAACCCTAGCCCTCAACGTAACCCTAACCCTAGGTCCAATCGGAACAGTAAACGGATATCTAACCCTAGCCCTCAACATAACCCGTACCCTTGGTCCAATCTGAAACCTAACCGGATCTCTGAACCTCGCCCTCAACATAACCCTAATCCTAGGTCCAATCGGAACCCTAGCCGGTTCTCTACCCCTCGCCCTCAACATAACCCTAACCCTAGGTCCAATCGGAACCCTAAACGGATATCTAAACCTAGCCCTCAACATAACCCTAACCCTAGGTCCGATGGGAACCCTAACCGGATATCTAACCCTAGCCCTCTACATAACCCTAACCCTAGGTCCAATCGGAACCCTAACCGGATCTGTGTACCTAGACCTCAACATAACCCTAACCGTAGGTCCAATCGGAACCCTAACCGGATCTGTATACCTAGCCCTCAACATAACCCTAACCCTAGGTCCAATCGGAACCCTAACAGGATCTCTACCCCTCGCCCTCAACCTAGCCCTAACCCTAGGTCCAATCGCAACCCAAACCGGATCTCTAACCCTAGCCCTCAACATAACCCTAACCCTAGGTTCAATCGTACCCCTAACCGGATCTCTAACGCTAGCCCTCAACATAACCCTAACCCTAGGTCCAATCGGAACCCTAACCGGATCTGTATACCTAGCCCTCAACATAACCCTAACCCTAGGTCCAATCGGAACCCTAACCGGATCTCTAACCCTAGCCCACAACATAACCCTAACCCTAGGTCCAATCGGAACCCTAACCGGATCTGTGTACCTAGCCCTCAACATAACCCTAACCCTAGGTCCAATCGGAACCCCAACCGGATCTCTAACCCTAGCCCTCAACATAACCCTAACCCTAGGTCCAATCGGAAGCCTAACCGGATATCTAACCCTAGCCCTCAACATAACCCTAACCCTAGTTCCAATAGGAACCCTAACAGGATCTCTACCCCAGCCCTCAAAATAACCCTAACCCGAGGTCCAATCGGAACCCTAACCGGATCTCTACATCTCGCCCTCAACATAACCCTAAACCTTGGTCCAATCGGAACCCTAACCGGATATCTAACACTAGCCCTCAACATAACCCTAACCCTAGGTAAAAATCGGAACCCTAACCGGATCTCTAACCCTAGCTCTCAACATAACCCTAACCCTAGGTCCAATCTGAACCCTAACCGGATCTCTAACCCTAGCCCTCAACATAACCCTAACACTAGGTCCAATCGGAACCCTAACCGGATTTCTAACCCTAGCATTCAACATAACCCTAACCCTAGGTCCAATCGGAACCCTAACCGGATGTGTATACCTAGCCCTCAACATAACCCTAACCCTAGGTCCAATCGGAACCCTAACCGGATCTGTATACCTAGCCCTCAACATAATCCTAAACCTATGTCCAATCGGAATCCTAACAGGATCTCTACCCCTCGCCCTCAACATAACCCTAACCCTAGGTCCAATCGGAACCCTAACCCGATCTCTAAACCTAGCCCTCAACATAACCCTAACCGTAGGTCCAATCGGAACCCGAACCGAATCTCTAACCCTAGCCCTCAACATAACCATAACCCTGGGTCCAATCGGAACCCTAACCGGATCTGTGTACCTAGCCCTAAACATAACCCTAACCCTTGGTCCAATCGGAACCCCAACCGGATCTCTAACCCTAGCCCTCAACATAACCCTAACCCTCGGTCCAATCGGAACCCTAAACGGATATCTAACCCTAGCCCTCAACATAACCCTAACCCTAGGTCCAATCGGAACCCTAAACGGATTTCTAACCGTAGCCATCAACATAACCCTAACCCTAGGTTCAATCGGAACCCTAACCGGATCTGTATACCTAGCCCTCAACATAACACTAACCCTAGGTCCAATCGGACCCCTAACCGGATCTCTAACCCTAGCCCACAACATAACCCTAACCCTAGGTCCAATCGGAACCCTAACCGGATCTGTGTACCTAGCCCTCAACATAACCCTAACCCTAGGTCCAATCGGAACCCTAACCGGATCTCTAACCCTAGCCCTCAACATAACCCTAACCCTAGGTCCAATCGGAACCGTAACCGGATCTCTAACCCTAGCACTCAACATAACCCTAACCGGAGGTCCAATCGGAACCCTAACCGGATCTCTAACCCTAGCCCTCAAGATAACCCTAAGCCTAGGTCCAATCAAAACCCTAACTGGATCTCTAACCCTAGCCCTCAATATAACCCTAAGCCTAGGTCCAATCGGAACCCTAACCGGATCTCTAACCCTAGCCCTCAACGTAACCCTAACCCTAGGTCCAATCGGAACAGTAAACGGATATCTAACCCTAGCCCTCAACATAACCCTAACCCTGGGTCCAATCGGAAACCTAACCGGATCTCTAACCCTCGCCCTCAACATAACCCTAATCCGAGGTCCAATCGGATCCCTAACCGGATCTCTACACCTCGCCCTCAACATAACCCTAACCCTAGTTCCAATCGGAACCCTAGCAGGTTCTCTACCCCTCGCCCTAAACATAACCCTAACCCTAGGTCCAATCGGAACCCTAACCAGATTTCTAACCCTCGCCCTCAACATAACCCTAACCCTAGGTCCAATCGGAACCCTAACCGGATCTGTATACCTAGCCCTCAACATAACCCTAACTCTAGGTCCAATCGGAACCCTAACCGGATCTGTATACCTAGCCCTCAACATAACCCTAACCCTAGGTACAATCAGAACCCTAAACGGATATCTAACCCTAGCCCTCAACATAACCCTAACCCTAGGTACAATCGGACCCGTAACAGGAACTCTACCCCTCGCCCTCTACATAACCCTAACCCTAGGTTCAATCGGAACCCTAACCGGATCTGTGTACCTAGACCTCAACATAACCCTAACCCTAGGTCCAATCGGAACCCTAACCGGATCTCTAACCCTAGCCCTCAACATAACCCTAACCCTACGTCCAATCGGAACCCTAACCGGATCTCTAACCCTAGCCCTCAACGTAACCCTAACCCTAGGTCCGATCGGAACAGTAAACGGATATCTAACCCTAGCCCTCAACATAACCCGAACCCTTGGTCCAATCGGAAACCTAACCGGATCTCTAAACCTCGCCCTCAACATAACCCTAATCCTAGGTCCAATCGGAACCCTAGCCGGTTCTCTACCCCTCGCCCTCAACATAACCCTAACCCTAGGTCCAATCAGAACCCTAACCGGATATCTAACCCTAGCCCTCTACATAACCCTAAGCCTAGTTCCAATCGGAACCCTAACAGGATCTCTAACCCAGCCCGCAACATAACCCTAACCCTAGGTCCAATCGGAACCCTAAACGGATATCTAAACCTAGCCCTCAACATAACCCTAACCCTAGGTCCGATCGGAACCCTAACCGGATATCTAACGCTAGCCCTCTACATAACCCTAACCCTAGGTCCAATCGGAACCCTAACCGGATCTGTGTACCTAGACCTCAACATAACCCTAACCCTAGGTCCAATCGGAACCCTAACCGGATCTGTATACCTAGCCCTCAACATAACCCTAACCCTAGGTCCAATCGGAACCCTAACAGGATCTCTACCCCTCGCCCTCAACCTAGCCCTAACCCTAGGTCCAATCGCAACCCAAACCGGATCTCTAACCCTAGCCCTCAACATAACCCTAACCCTAGGTTCAATCGTACCCCTAACCGGATCTCTAACGCTAGCCCTCAACATAACCCTAACCCTAGGTCCAATCGGAACCCTAACCGGATCTGTATACCTAGCCCTCAACATAACCCTAACCCTAGGTCCAATCGGAACCCTAACCGGATCTCTAACCCTAGCCCACAACATAACCCTAACCCTAGGTCCAATCGGAACCCTAACCGGATCTGTGTACCTAGCCCTCAACATAATCATAACCCTAGGTCCAATCGGAACCCTAACCGGAACTCTAACCCTAGCCCTCAAAATAACCCTAACCCTAGGTCCAATCGAAACCCTAAACGGATATCTAACCCTAGCCCTCAACATAACCCTAACCCTAGGTCCAATCGGAACCCTAACCGGATATCTAATCCTAGCCCTCAACATAACCCTAACCCTAGTTCCAATCGGAACCCTAACAGGATCTCTACCCCAGCCCTCAACATAACCCTAACCCGAGGTCCAATCGGAACCCTAACCGGATCGCTACATCTCGCCCTCAACATAACCCTAAACCTTGGTCCAATCGGAACCCTAACCGGATATCTAACACTAGCCCTCAACATAACCCTAACCCTAGGTAAAAATCGAAACCCTAACCGGACCTCTAACCCTAGCTCTCAACATAACCCTAACCCTAGGTCCAATCTGAACCCTAACGGGATCTCTAACCCTAGCCCTCAACATAACCCTAACACTAGGTCCAATCGGAACCCTAACGGGATTTCTAACCCTAGCCTTCAACATAACCCTAACCCTAGGTCCAATCGGAACCCTAACCGGATCTGTATACCTAGCCCTCAACATAACCTTAAACCTATGTCCAATCGCAATCCTAACAGGATCTCTACCCCTCGCCCTCAACATAACCCTAACCCTAGGTCCAATCGGAACCCTAACCCGATCTCTAAACCTAGCCCTCAACATAACCCTAACCGTAGGTCCAATCGGAACCCTAACCGAATCTCTAACCCTAACCCTCAACATAACCCTAACCCTGGGTCCAATCGGAACCCTAACCGGATCTGTGTACCTAGCCCTAAACATAACCCTAACCCTTGGTCCAATCGGAACCCCAACCGGATCTCTAACCCTAGCCCTCAACATAAACCTAACCCTAGGTCCAATCGGAACCCTAAACGGATATCTAACCCTAGCCCTCAACATAACCCTAACCCTAGGTCCAATCGGAACCCTAAACGGATTTCTAACCGTAGCCATCAACATAACCCTAACCCTAGGTCCAATCGGAACCCTAACCGGATCTGTATACCTAGCCCTCAACATAACACTAACCCTAGGTCCAATCGGAACCCTAACCGGATCTGTATACCTAGCCCTCAACATAACCTTAACCCTAGGTCCAATCGGAACCCTAACCGGATCTCTAACCCTAGCCCACAACATAACCCTAACCCTAGGTCCAATCGGAACCCTAACCGGATCTGTGTACGTAGCCCTCAACATAACCCAAACCCTAGGTCCAATCGGAACCCCAACCGGAACTCTAACCCTAGCCCTCAACATAACCCTAACCCTAGCTCCAATCGGAAGCCTAACCGGATCTCTAACCCTAGCCCTCAACGTAACCCTAACCCTAGGTCCAATCGGAACCCTAACCGGATCTCTACCCCTAGCTCTCAACATAACCCTAACCCTAGGTCCAATCGGAACCCTAACCGGATATCTAACCCTAGCCCTCTACATAATCCTAACCCTAGTTCCAATCGGAACCCTAACAGGATCTCTAACCCAGCCCGCAACATAACCCTAACCCTAGGTCTAATCGGAACCCTAAACGAATATCTAAACCTAGCCCTCAACATAACCCTAACCCTAGGTCCACTCGGAACCCTAACCGGATATCTAACCCTGGCCCTCTACATAACCCTAACCCTAGGTCCAATCGGAACCCTAACCTGATCTGTGTACCTAGACCTAAACATAACCCTAACCCTAGGTCCAATCGGAACCCTAACCGGATCTGAATACCTAGCCCTCAACATAACCCTAACCCTAGGTCCAATCGGAACCCTAACAGGATCTCTAACCCTAGCCCTCAACATAACCCGAACCCTAGGTTCATTCGTATCCCTAACCGGATATCTAACACTAGCCCTCAACATAACCCTAACCCTAGGTCCAATCGGAACCCTAACCGGATCTGAATACCTAGCCCTCAACATAACCCTAACCCTAGGTCCAATCGGAACCCTAACCGGATCTCTAACCCTAGCCCTCAACCTAACCCTAACCCTAGGTACAATCGCAACCCTAACCGGATCTCTAACCCTAGCCCTCAACATAACCCTAACCCTAGGTTCAATCGTATCCCTAACCGGATCTCTAACGCTAGCCCTCAACATAACCCTAACCCTAGGTCCAATCGGAACCCTAACCGGATATCTAACCCTGGCCCTCTACATAACCCTAACCCTAGGTCCAATCGGAACCCTAACCGGATCTGTGTACCTAGACCTCAAAATAACCCTAACCCTAGGTCCAATCGAAACCCTAACCGGATCTGTATACCTAGCCCTCAACATAACCCTAACCCTAGGTCCAATCGGAACCCCAACCGGATCTTTAACCCTAGCCCTCAACATAACCCTAACCCTAGGTCCAATCGGAAGCCTAACCGGATCTCTAACCCTAGCCCTCAACATAACCCTAACCCTAGGTCCAATCGTAACCCTAACCGGATCTCTAACCCTAGCCCTCAACATAACCCTAACCCTAGGTCCAATCGGAACCCTAACCGGAACTCTAACCCTAGCCCTCAAAATAACCCTAACCCTAGGTCCAATCGGAACCCTAAGCGGATCTCTAACCCTAGCCCTCAACATAACTCTAACCCTAGGTCCAATCGGAACCCTAAACGGATATCTAACCCTAGCCCTCAACATAACCCTAACCCTAGGTCCAATCGGAACCCTAACCGGATATCTAACCCTAGCCCTCAACATAACCCTAACCCTAGGTCCAATCGGAACCCTAAACAGATTTCTAACAGTAGCCATCAACATAACCCTAACCCTAGGTCCAATCGGAACCCTAACCGGATCTGTGTACCTAGCCCTCAACATAACCCTAACCCTAGGTCCAATCGGAACCCCAACCGGATCTCTAACCCTAGCCCTCAACATAACCCTAACCCTAGGTCCAATCGGAATACTAACCGGATCTCTAACCGTAGCCCTCAACATAACCCTAACCCTAGATCCAATCGGAATCCTAACCGGATCTCTAACCCTAGCCCTCAACATAACCCTAACCCTAGGTCCAATGAAAACACTAACTGGATTTCTAACCCTAGCCCTCAACATAACCCTAACCCTAGGTCCAATCAGTACCCTAACCGGATCTCTAACCCTAGCCCTCAACATAAACCTAACCCTACGTCCAATCGGAACCCCAACCGGATCTCTAACCCTAGCCCTCAACATAACCCTAACCCTAGGTCCAATCAGAAGCCTAACCGGATCTCTAACCCTAGCCCTCAACATAACCCTAACCCTAGGTCCAATCGGAACCCTAACCGGATCTCTAACCCTAGCCCTCAACATAACCCTAACCCTAGGTCCAATCAGAACCCTAACCTGAACTCTAACCCTAGCCCTCAAAATAACCCTAACCCTAGGTCCAATCGGAACCCTAAGCGGATCTCTAACCCTAGCGCTCAACATATCACTAACCCTAGGTCCAATCGGAACCCTAAATGGATATCTAACCCTAGCCCTCAACATAACCCTAACCCTAGGTCCAATCGGAACCCTAACCGGATATCTAACCCTAGCCCTCAACATAACCCTAACCCTAGGTCCAATCGGAACCCTAACCGGATATCTAACCCTAGCCCTCAACATAACCCTAACCCTAGGTCCAATCGGAACCCTAACCGGATATCTAACCCTAGCCCTCAACATAACCCTAACCCTAGTTCCAATCGGAACCCTAACAGGATCTCTACCCCAGCCCTCAACATAACCCTAACGCTAGGTCCAATCGGAACCCTAACCGGATCTCTACCCCTCGTCCTCAACATAACCCTAACCCGAGGTCCAATCGGAACCCTAACCGGATCTCTACATCTCGCCTTCAACATAACCCTAAACCTTGGTCCAATCGGAACCCTAACCGGATATCTAACACTAGCCCTCAACATAACCCTAACCCTAGGTAAAAATCGGAACGCTAACCGGATCTCTAACCCTAGCTCTCAACATAACCCTAACCCTAGGTCCAATATGAACCCTAACCGGATCTCTAACCCTAGCCCTCAACATAACCCTAACACTAGGTCCAATCGGAACCCTAACGGGATTTCTAACCCTAGCCTTCAACATAACCCTAACCCTAGGTCCAATCGGAACCCTAACCGGATCTGTATACCTAGCCCTCAACATAACCCTAACCCTAGGTCCAATCGGAACCCTAAGCGGATCTGTATACCTAGCCCTCAACAAAACCCTAAACCTATGTCCAATCGGAATCCTAACAGGATCTCTACCCCTCGCCCTCAACATAACCCTAACCCTAGGTCCAATCGGAACCCTAACCCGATCTCTAAACCTAGCCCTCAACATAACCCTAACCGTAGGTCCAATCGGAACCCTAACCGAATCTCTAACCCTAGCCCTCAACATAACACTAACCCTAGGTCCAATCGGAACCCTAACCGGATCTGTATACCTAGCCCTCAACATAACCCTAACCCTAGGTCCAATCGGAACCCTAACCGGATCTCTAACCCTAGCCCACAACATAACCCTAACCCTAGGACCAATCGGAACCCTAACCGGATCTGTGTACCTAGCCCTCAACTTAACCCTAACCCTAGGTCCAATCGGAACCCCAACCGGAACTCTAACCCTAGCCCTCAACATAACCCTAACCCTAGGTCCAATCGGAAGCCTAACCGGATCTCTAACCCTAGCCCTCAACGTAACCCTAACCCTAGGTCAAATCGGAACCCTAACCGGATCTCTAACCCTAGCTCTCAACATAACCCTAACCCTAGGTCCAATCGGAACCCTAACCGGATATCTAACCCTAGCCCTCTACATAACCCTAACCCTAGTTCAAATCGGAACCCTAACAGGATCTCTAACCCAGCCCGCAACATAACCCTAACCCTAGGTCCAATCAGAACCCTAACCGGATCTGCGTACCTAGACCTCAACATAACCCTAACCCTAGGTCCAATCGGAACCCTAACCGGATCTGTATACCTAGCCCTCAACATAACCCTAACCCTAGGTCCAATCGGAACCCTAACAGGATCTCTAACCCTAGCCCTCAACATAACCCTAACCCTAGGTTCAATCGTATCCCTAACCGGATCTCTAACGCTAGCCCTCAACATAACCCTAACCCTAGGTCCAATCGGAACCCTAACCGGATCTGTATACCTAGCCCTCAACATAACCCTAACCCTAGGTCCAATCGGAACCCTAACCGGATCTCTAACCCTAGCCAACAACATAACCCTAACCCTAGGTCCAATCGGAACCCTAACAGGATCTGTGTACCTAGCCCTCAACATAACCCTAACCCTAGGTCCAATCGGAACCCCAACCGGATCTCTAACCCTAGCCCTCAACATAACCCTAACCCTAGGTCCAATCGGAAGCCTAACCGGATCTCTAACCCTAGCCCTCAACATAACCCTAACCCTAGATCCAATCGGAATCCTAACCGGATCTCTAACCCTAGCCCTCAACATAACCCTAACCCTAGGTCCAATGAAAACACTAACTGGATTTCTAACCCTAGCCCTCAACATAACCCTAACCCTAGGTCCAATCAGTACCCTAACCGGATCTCTAACCCTAGCCCTCAACATAAACCTAACCCTACGTCCAATCGGAACCCTAACCGGATTTCTAACCCTAGCCTTCAACATAACCCTAACCCTAGGTCCAATCGGAACCCTAACCGGATCTGTATACCTAGCCCTCAACATAACCCTAACCCTAGGTCCAATCGGAACCCTAACCGGATCTGTATACCTATCCCTCAACATAACCCTAACCCTAGGTCCAATCGGAACCCTAACCGGATCTCTAACCCTAGCCCACAACATAACCCTAACCCTAGGTCCAATCGGAACCCTAACCGGATCTGTGTACCTAGCCCTCAACATAACCCTAACCCTAGGTCCAATCGGAACCCCAACCGGAACTCTAACCCTAGCCCTCAACATAACCCTAACCCTAGGTACAATCGGAAGCCTAACCGGATCTCTAACCCTAGCCCTCAACGTAACCCTAACCCTAGGTCAAATCGGAACCCTAACCGGATCTCTAACCCTAGCTCTCAACATAACCCTAACCCTAGGTCCAATCGGAACCCTAACCGGATATCTAACCCTAGCCCTCTACATAACCCTAACCCTAGTTCCAATCGGAACCCTAACAGGATCTCTAACCCAGCCCGCAACATAACCCTAAACTTAGGTCCAATCAGAACCCTAACCGGATCTGCGTACCTAGACCTCAACATAACCCTAACCCTAGGTCCAATCGGAACCCTAACCGGATCTGTGTACCTAGCCCTCAACATAACCCTAACCCTAGGTCCAATCGGAACCCCAACCGGATCTCTAACCCTAGCCCTCAACATAACCCTAACCCTAGGTCCAATCGAAAGCCTAACCGGATCTCTAACCCTAGCCCTCAACATAACCCTAACCCTAGATCCAATCGGAATCCTAACCGGATCTCTCACCCTAGCCCTCAACATAACCCTAACCCTAGGTCCAATGAAAACACTAACTGGATTTCTAACCCTAGCCCTCAACATAACCCTAACCCTAGGTCCAATCAGTACCCTAACCGGATCTCTAACCCTAGCCCTCAACATAAACCTAACCCTACGTCCAATCGGAACCCTAACCGGATTTCTAACCCTAGCCTTCAACATAACCCTAACCCTAGGTCCAATCGGAACCCTAACCGGATCTCTAACCCTAGCCCACAACATAACCCTAACCCTAGGTCCAATCGGAACCCTAACCGGATCTGTGTACCTAGCCCTCAACATAACCCTAACCCTAGGTCCAATCGGAACCCCAACCGGATCTCTAACCCTAGCCCTCAACATAACCCTAACCCTAGGTCCAATCGGAAGCCTAACCGGATCTCTAACCCTAGCCCTCAACATAACCCTAACCCTAGGTCCAATCGGAACCCTAACCGGATCTCTAACCCTAGCCCTCAACATAACCCTAACCCTAGGTCCAATCGGAACCCTAACCGGAACTCTAACGCTAGCCCTCAAAATAACCCTAACCCTAGGTCCAATCGGAACCCTAAGCGGATCTCTAACCCTAGCGCTCAACATATCACTAACCCTAGGTCCAATCGGAACCCTAAACGGATATCTAACCCTAGCCCTCAACATAACCCTAACCCTAGGTCCTATCGGAACCCAAACCGGATATCTAACCCTAGCCCTCAACATAACCCTAACCCTAGGTCCTATCGGAATCCTAACCGGATATCTAACCCTAGCCCTCAACCTAACCCTAACCCTAGGTCCAATCGGAACCCTAACCGGATATCTAACCCTAGCCCTCAACATAACCCTAACCCTAGTTCCAATCGGAACCCTAACAGGATCTCTACATCTCGCCCTCAACATAACCCTAAACCTTGGTCCAATCGGAACCCTAACCGGATATCTAACACTAGCCCTCAACATAACCCTAACCCTAGGTAAAAATCGGAACCCTAACCGGATCTCTAACCCTAGCTCTCAACATAACCCTAACACTAGGTCCAATCTGAACCCTAACCGGATCTCTAACCCTAGGCCTCAACATAACCCTAACACTAGGTCCAATCGGAACCCTAACGGGATTTCTAACCCTAGCTTCAACATAACCCTAACCCTAGGTCCAATCGGAACCCTAACCGGATGTATATACCTAGCCCTCAACATAACCCTAACCCTAGGTCCAATCGGAACCCTAAACAGATTTCTAACAGTAGCCATCAACATAACCCTAACCCTAGGTCCAATCGGAACCCTAACCGGATCTGTGTACCTAGCCCTCAACATAACCCTAACCCTAGGTCCAATCGGAACCCTAACCGGATCTCTAACCCTAGCCCTCAACATAACCCTAACCCTAGGTCCAATCGGAATACTAACCGGATCTCTAACCCTAGCCCTCAACATAACCCTAACCCTAGATCCAATCGGAATCCTAACCGGATCTCTAACCCTAGCCCTCAACATAACCCTAACCCTAGGTCCAATGAAAACACTAACTGGATTTCTAAACCTAGCCCTCAACATAACCCTAACCCTAGGGGCAATCAGTACCCTAACCGGATCTCTAACCCTAGCCCTCAACATAAACCTAACCCTAGGTCCAATCGGAACCCCTACCGGATCTCTAACCCTAGCCCTCAACATAACCCTAACCCTAGGTCCAATCAGAAGCCTAACCGGATCTCTAACCCTAGCCCTCAACATAACCCTAACCCTAGGTCCAATCGGAACCCTAACCGGATCTCTAACCCTAGCCCTCAACATAACCCTAACCCTAGGTCCAATCGGAACCCTAACCTGAACTCTAACCCTAGCCCTCAAAATAACCCTAACCCGAGGTCCAATCGGAACCCTAAGCGGATCTCTAACCCTTGCGCTCAACATATCACTAACCCTAGGTCCAATCGGAACCCTAAACGGATATCTAACCCTAGCCCTCAACATAACCCTAACCCTAGGTCCAATCGGAACCCTAACCGGATATCTAACCCTAGCCCTCAACATAACCCTAACCCTAGGTCCAATCGGAACCCTAACCGGATATCTAACCCTAGCCCTCAACATAACCTTAACCCTAGGTCCAATCGGAACCCTAACCGGATATCTAACCCTAGCCCTCAACATAACCCTAACCCTAGTTCCAATCGGAACCCTAACAGGATCTCTACCCCAGCCCTCAACATAACCCTAACGCTAGGTCCAATCGGAACCCTAACCGGATCTCTACCCCTCGTCCTCAACATAACCCTAACCCGAGGTCCAATCGGAACCCTAACCGGATCTCTACATCTCGCCCTCAACATAACCCTAAACCTTGGTCCAATCGGAACCCTAACCGGTTATCTAACACTAGCCCTCAACATAACCCTAACCCTAGGTAAAAATCGGAACCCTAACCGGATCTCTAACCCTAGCTCTCAACATAACCCTAACCCTAGGTCCAATCTGAACCCTAACCGGATCTCTAACCCTAGCTCTCAACATAACCCTAACCCTAGGTCCAATCGGAACCCTAACCGGATATCTAACCCTAGCCCTCTACATAACCCTAACCCTAGTTCCAATCGGAACCCTAACAGGATCTCTAACCCAGCCCGCAACATAACCCTAAACCTAGGTCCAATCAGAACCCTAACCGGATCTGCGTACCTAGACCTCAACATAACCCTAACCCTAGGTCCAATCGGAACCCTAACCGGATCTGTATACCTAGCCCTCAACATAACCCTAACCCTAGGTCCAATCGGAACCCTAACAGGATCTCTAACCTAAGCCCTCAACATAACCCTAACCCTAGGTCCAATCGGAACCCTAACCGGATCTGTATACCTAGCCCTCAACATAACCCTAACCCTAGGTCCAATCGGAACCCTAACCGGATCTCTAAGCCTAGCCAACAACATAACGCTAACCCTAGGTCCAATCGGAACCCTAACCGGATCTGTGTACCTAGCCCTCAACATAACCCTAACCCTAGGTCCAATCGGAACCCCAACCGGATCTCTAACCCTAGCCCTCAACATAACCCTAACCCTAGGTCCAATCGGAAGCCTAACCGGATCTCTAACCCTAGCCCTCAACATAACCCTAACCCTAGATCCAATCGGAATCCTAACCGGATCTCTAACCCTAGCCCTCAACATAACCCTAACCCTAGGTCCAATGAAAACACTAACTGGATTTCTAACCCTAGCCCTCAACATAACCCTAACCCTAGGGGCAATCAGTACCCTAACCGGATCTCTAACCCTAGCCCTCAACATAAACCTAACCCTACGTCCAATCGGAACCCCTACCGGATCTCTAACCCTAGCCCTCAACATAACCCTAACCCTAGGTCCAATCAGAAGCCTAACCGGATCTCTAACCCTAGCCCTCAACATAACCCTAACCCTAGGTCCAATCGGAACCCTAACCGGATCTCTAACCCTAGCCCTCAACATAACCCTAACCCTAGGTCCAATCGGAACCCTAACCTGAACTCTAACCCTAGCCCTCAAAATAACCCTAACCCGAGGTCCAATCGGAACCCTAAGCGGATCTCTAACCCTTGCGCTCAACATATCACTAACCCTAGGTCCAATCGGAACCCTAAACGGATATCTAACCCTAGCCCTCAACATAACCCTAACCCTAGGTCCAATCGGAACCCTAACCGGATATCTAACCCTAGCCCTCAACATAACCCTAACCCTAGGTCCAATCGGAACCCTAACCGGATATCTAACCCTAGCCCTCAACATAACCCTAACCCTAGGTCCAATCGGAACCCTAACCGGATATCTAACCCTAGCCCTCAACATAACCCTAACCCTAGTTCCAATCGGAACCCTAACAGGATCTCTACCCCAGCCCTCAACATAACCCTAATGCTAGGTCCAATCGGAACCCTAACCGGATCTCTACCCCTCGTCCTCAACATAACCCTAACCCGAGGTCCAATCGGAACCCTAACCGGATCTCTACATCTCGCCCTCAACATAACCCTAAACCTTGGTCCAATCGGAACCCTAACCGGTTATCTAACACTAGCCCTCAACATAACCCTAACCCTAGGTAAAAATCGGAACCCTAACCGGATCTCTAACCCTAGCTCTCAACATAACCCTAACCCTAGGTCCAATCTGAACCCTAACCGGATCTCTAACCCTAGCTCTCAACATAACCCTAACCCTAGGTCCAATCGGAACCCTAACCGGATATCTAACCCTAGCCCTCTACATAACCCTAACCCTAGTTCCAATCGGAACCCTAAGAGGATCTCTAACCCAGCCCGCAACATAACCCTAAACCTAGGTCCAATCAGAACCCTAACCGGATCTGCGTACCTAGACCTCAACATAACCCTAACCCTAGGTCCAATCGGAACCCTAACCGGATCTGTATACCTAGCCCTCAACATAACCCTAACCCTAGGTCCAATCGGAACCCTAACAGGATCTCTAACCCTAGCCCTCAACATAACCCTAACCCTAGGTTCAATCGTATCCCTAACCGGATCTCTAACGCTAGCCCTCAACATAACCCTAACCCTAGGTCCAATCGGAACCCTAACCGGATCTGTATACCTAGCCCTCAACATAACCCTAACCCTAGGTCCAATCGGAACCCTAACCGGATCTCTAACCCTAGCCAACAACATAACCCTAACCCTAGGTCCAATCGGAACCCTAACCGGATCTGTGTACCTAGCCCTCAACATAACCCTAACCCTAGGTCCAATCGGAACCCCAACCGGATCTCTAACCCTAGCCCTCAACATAACCCTAACCCTAGGTCCAATCGGAAGCCTAACCGGATCTCTAACCCTAGCCCTCAACATAACCCTAACCCTAGATCCAATCGGAACCCTAACCGGATCTCTAACCCTAGCCCTCAACATAACCCTAACCCTAGGTCCAATGAAAACACTAACTGGATTTCTAACCCTAGCCCTCAACATAACCCTAACCCTAGGTCCAATCAGTACCCTAACCGGATCTCTAACCCTAGCCCTCAACATAAACCTAACCCTACGTCCAATCGGAACCCTAACCGGATTTCTAACCCTAGCCTTCAACATAACCCTAACCCTAGGTCCAATCGGAACCCTAACCGTATCTGTATACCTAGCCCTCAACATAACCCTAACCCTAGGTCCAATCGGAGCCCTAACCGGATCTGTATACCTAGCCCTCAACATAACCCTAACCCTAGGTACAATCGGAACCCTAACCGGATCTCTAACCCTAGCCCACAACATAACCCTAACCCTAGGTCCAATCGGAACCCTAACCGGATCTGTGTACCTAGCCCTCAACATAACCCTAACCCTAGGTCCAATCGGAACCCCAACCGGATCTCTAACCCTAGCCCTCAACATAACCCTAACCCTAGGTCCAATCGGAAGCCTAACCGGATCTCTACATCTCGCCCTCAACATAACCCTAAACCTTGGTCCAATCGGAACCCTAACCGGATATCTAACACTAGCCCTCAACATAACCCTAACCCTAGGTAAAAATCGGAACCCTAACCGGATCTCTAACCCTAGCTCTCAACATAACCCTAACCCTAGGTCCAATCTGAACCCTAACCGGATCTCTAACCCTAGGCCTCAACATAACCCTAACACTAGGTCCAATCGGAACCCTAACGGGATTTCTAACCCTAGCTTCAACATAACCCTAACCCTAGGTCCAATCGGAACCCTAACCGGATGTATATACCTAGCCCTCAACATAACCCTAACCCTAGGTCCAATCGGAACCCTAACCGGATCTCTAACCCTAGCCCTCAACATAATCCTAAACCTATGTCCAATCGGAATCCTAACAGGATCTCTACCCCTCGCCCTCAACATAACCCTAACCCTAGGTCCCATCGGAACCCTAACCCGATCTCTAAACCTAGCCCTCAACATAACCCTAACTCTAGGTCCAATCGGAACCCTAAACGGATATCTAACCCTAGCCCTCAACATAACCCTAACCCTAGGTCCAATCGGAACCCTAAACAGATTTCTAACAGTAGCCATCAACATAACCCTAACCCTAGGTCCAATCGGAACCCTAACCGGATCTGTGTACCTAGCCCTCAACATAACCCTAACCCTAGGTCCAATCGGAACCCCAACCGGATCTCTAACCCTAGCCCTCAACATAACCCTAACCCTAGGTCCAATCGGAATACTAACCGGATCTCTAACCCTAGCCCTCAACATAACCCTAACCCTAGATCCAATCGGAATCCTAACCGGATCTCTAACCCTAGCCCTCAACATAACCCTAACCCTAGGTCCAATGAAAACACTAACTGGATTTCTAAGCCTAGCCCTCAACATAACCCTAACCCTAGGTCCAATCAGTACCCTAACCGGATCTCTAACCCTAGCCCTCAACATAAACCTAACCCTACGTCCAATCGGAACCCCAACCGGATCTCTAACCCTAGCCCTCAACATAACCCTAACCCTAGGTCCAATCAGAAGCCTAACCGGATCTCTAACCCTAGCCCTCAACATAACCCTAACCCTAGGTCCAATCGGAACCCTAACCGGATCTCTAACCCTAGCCCTCAACATAACCCTAACCCTAGGTCCAATCGGAACCCTAACCTGAACTCTAACCCTAGCCCTCAAAATAACCCTAACCCGAGGTCCAATCGGAACCCTAAGCGGATCTCTAACCCTAGCGCTCAACATATCACTAACCCTAGGTCCAATCGGAACCCTAAACGGATATCTAACCCTAGCCCTCAACATAACCCTAACCCTAGGTCCAATCGGAACCCTAACCGGATATCTAACCCTAGCCCTCAACATAACCCTAACCCTAGGTCCAATCGGAACCCTAACCGGATATCTAACCCTAGCCCTCAACATAACCCTAACCCTAGGTCCAATCGGAACCCTAACCGGATATCTAACCCTAGCCCTCAACATAACCCTAACCCTAGTTCCAATCGGAACCCTAACAGGATCTCTACCCCAGCCCTCAACATAACCCTAACGCTAGGTCCAATCGGAACCCTAACCGGATCTCTACCCCTCGTCCTCAACATAACCCTAACCCGAGGTCCAATCGGAACCCTAACCGGATCTCTACATCTCGCCCTCAACATAACCCTAAACCTTGGTCCAATCGGAATCCTAACCGGTTATCTAACACTAGCCCTCAACATAACCCTAACCCTAGGTAAAAATCGGAACCCTAACCGGATCTCTAACCCTAGCTCTCAACATAACCCTAACCCTAGGTCCAATCTGAACCCTAACCGGATCTCTAACCCTAGCTCTCAACATAACCCTAACGCTAGGTCCAATCGGAACCCTAACCGGATATCTAACCCTAGCCCTCTACATAACCCTAACCCTAGTTCCAATCGGAACCCTAACAGGATCTCTAACCCAGCCCACAACATAACCCTAAACCTAGGTCCAATCAGAACCCTAACCGGATCTGCGTACCTAGACCTCAACATAACCCTAACCCTAGGTCCAATCGGAACCCTAACCGGATCTGTATACCTAGCCCTCAACATAACCCTAACCCTAGGTCCAATCGGAACCCTAACAGGATCTCTAACCCTAGCCCTCAACATAACCCTAACCCTAGGTTCAATCGTATCCCTAACCGGATCTCTAACGCTAGCCCTCAACATAACCCTAACCCTAGGTCCAATCGGAACCCTAACCGGATCTCTAACCCTAGCCAACAACATAACCCTAACCCTAGGTCCAATCGGAACCCTAACCGGATCTGTGTACCTAGCCCTCAACATAACCCTAACCCTAGGTCCAATCGGAACCCCAACTGGATCTCTAACCCTAGCCCTCAACATAACCCTAACCCTAGGTCCAATCGGAAGCCTAACCGGATCTCTAACCCTAGCCCTCAACATAACCCTAACCCTAGATCCAATCGGAATCCTAACCGGATCTCTAACCCTAGCCCTCAACATAACCCTAACCCTAGGTCCAATGAAAACACTAACTGGATTTCTAACCCTAGCCCTCAACATAACCCTAACCCTAGGTCCAATCAGTACCCTAACCGGATCTCTAACCCTAGCCCTCAACATAAACCTAACCCTACGTCCAATCGGAACCCTAACCGGATTTCTAACCCTAGCCTTCAACATAACCCTAACCCTAGGTCCAATCGGAACCCTAACCGGATCTGTATACCTAGCCCTCAATATAACCCTAACCCTAGGTCCAATCGGAACCCGAACCGGATCTGTATACCTAGCCCTCAACATAACCCTAACCCTAGGTCCAATCAGAACCCTAACCGGATCTCTAACCCTAGCCCACAACATAACCCTAACCCTAGGTCCAATCGGAACCCTAACCGGATCTGTGTACCTAGCCCTCAACATAACCCTAACCCTAGGTCCAATCGGAACCCCAGCCGGATCTCTACCCCTAGCCCTCAACATAACCCTAACCCTAGGTCCAATCGGAAGCCTAACCGGATCTCTAACCCTAGCCCTCAACATAACCCTAACCCTAGGTCCAATCGGAACCCTAACCGGATCTCTAACCCTAGCCCTCAACATAACCCTAACCCTAGGTCCAATCGGAACCCTAACCGGAACTCTAACGCTAGCCCTCAAAATAACCCTAACCCTAGGTCCAATCGGAACCCTAAGCGGATCTCTAACCCTAGCGCTCAACATATCACTAACCCTAGGTCCAATCGGAACCCTAAACGGATATCTAACCCTAGCCCTCAACATAACCCTAACCCTAGGTCCAATCGGAACCCTAACCGGATATCTAACCCTAGCCCTCAACATAACCCTAACCCTAGGTCCTATCGGAACCCTAACCGGATATCTAACCCTAGCCCTCAACCTAACCCTAACCCTAGGTCCAATCGGAACCCTAACCGGATATCTAACCCTAGCCCTCAACATAACCCTAACCCTAGTTCCAATCGGAACCCTAACAGGATCTCTACATCTCGCCCTCAACATAACCCTAAACCTTGGTCCAATCGGAACCCTAACCGGATATCTAACACTAGCCCTCAACATAACCCTAACCCTAGGTAAAAATCGAAACCCTAACCGGATCTCTAACCCTAGCTCTCAACATAACCCTAACCCTACGTCCAATCGGAACCCCAACCGGATCTCTAACCCTAGCCCTCAACATAACCCTAACCCTAGGTCCAATCAGAAGCCTAACCGGATCTCTAACCCTAGCCCTCAACATAACCCTAACCCTAGGTCCAATCGGAACCCTAACCGGATCTCTAACCCTAGCCCTCAACATAACCCTAACCCTAGGTCCAATCGGAACCCTAACCTGAACTCTAACCCTAGCCCTCAAAATAACCCTAACCCGAGGTCCAATCGGAACCCTAAGCGGATCTCTAACCCTAGCGCTCAACATATCACTAACCCTAGGTCCAATCGGAACCCTAACCGGATATCTAACCCTAGCCCTCAACATAACCCTAACCCTAGTTCCAATCGGAACCCTAACAGGATCTCTACCCCAGCCCTCAACATAACCCTAACGCTAGGTCCAATCGGAACCCTAACCGGATCTCTACCCCTCGTCCTCAACATAACCCTAACCCGAGGTCCAATCGGAACCCTAACCGGATCTCTACATCTCGCCCTCAACATAACCCTAAACCTTGGTCCAATCGGAATCCTAACCGGTTATCTAACACTAGCCCTCAACATAACCCTAACCCTAGGTAAAAATCGGAACCCTAACCGGATCTCTAACCCTAGCTCTCAACATAACCCTAACCCTAGGTCCAATCTGAACCCTAACCGGATCTCTAACCCTAGCTCTCAACATAACCCTAACGCTAGGTCCAATCGGAACCCTAACCGGATATCTAACCCTAGCCCTCTACATAACCCTAACCCTAGTTCCAATCGGAACCCTAACAGGATCTCTAACCCAGCCCACAACATAACCCTAAACCTAGGTCCAATCAGAACCCTAACCGGATCTGCGTACCTAGACCTCAACATAACCCTAACCCTAGGTCCAATCGGAACCCTAACCGGATCTGTATACCTAGCCCTCAACATAACCCTAACCCTAGGTCCAATCGGAACCCTAACAGGATCTCTAACCCTAGCCCTCAACATAACCCTAACCCTAGGTTCAATCGTATCCCTAACCGGATCTCTAACGCTAGCCCTCAACATAACCCTAACCCTAGGTCCAATCGGAACCCTAACCGGATCTCTAACCCTAGCCAACAACATAACCCTAACCCTAGGTCCAATCGGAACCCTAACCGGATCTGTGTACCTAGCCCTCAACATAACCCTAACCCTAGGTCCAATCGGAACCCCAACTGGATCTCTAACCCTAGCCCTCAACATAACCCTAACCCTAGGTCCAATCGGAAGCCTAACCGGATCTCTAACCCTAGCCCTCAACATAACCCTAACCCTAGATCCAATCGGAATCCTAACCGGATCTCTAACCCTAGCCCTCAACATAACCCTAACCCTAGGTCCAATGAAAACACTAACTGGATTTCTAACCCTAGCCCTCAACATAACCCTAACCCTAGGTCCAATCAGTACCCTAACCGGATCTCTAACCCTAGCCCTCAACATAAACCTAACCCTACGTCCAATCGGAACCCTAACCGGATTTCTAACCCTAGCCTTCAACATAACCCTAACCCTAGGTCCAATCGGAACCCTAACCGGATCTGTATACCTAGCCCTCAATATAACCCTAACCCTAGGTCCAATCGGAACCCGAACCGGATCTGTATACCTAGCCCTCAACATAACCCTAACCCTAGGTCCAATCAGAACCCTAACCGGATCTCTAACCCTAGCCCACAACATAACCCTAACCCTAGGTCCAATCGGAACCCTAACCGGATCTGTGTACCTAGCCCTCAACATAACCCTAACCCTAGGTCCAATCGGAACCCCAGCCGGATCTCTACCCCTAGCCCTCAACATAACCCTAACCCTAGGTCCAATCGGAAGCCTAACCGGATCTCTAACCCTAGCCCTCAACATAACCCTAACCCTAGGTCCAATCGGAACCCTAACCGGATCTCTAACCCTAGCCCTCAACATAACCCTAACCCTAGGTCCAATCGGAACCCTAACCGGAACTCTAACGCTAGCCCTCAAAATAACCCTAACCCTAGGTCCAATCGGAACCCTAAGCGGATCTCTAACCCTAGCGCTCAACATATCACTAACCCTAGGTCCAATCGGAACCCTAAACGGATATCTAACCCTAGCCCTCAACATAACCCTAACCCTAGGTCCAATCGGAACCCTAACCGGATATCTAACCCTAGCCCTCAACATAACCCTAACCCTAGGTCCTATCGGAACCCTAACCGGATATCTAACCCTAGCCCTCAACCTAACCCTAACCCTAGGTCCAATCGGAACCCTAACCGGATATCTAACCCTAGCCCTCAACATAACCCTAACCCTAGTTCCAATCGGAACCCTAACAGGATCTCTACATCTCGCCCTCAACATAACCCTAAACCTTGGTCCAATCGGAACCCTAACCGGATATCTAACACTAGCCCTCAACATAACCCTAACCCTAGGTAAAAATCGAAACCCTAACCGGATCTCTAACCCTAGCTCTCAACATAACCCTAACCCTAGGTCCAATCTGAACCCTAACCGGATCTCTAACCCTAGGCCTCAACATAACCCTAACACTAGGTCCAATCGGAACCCTAACGGGATTTCTAACCCTAGCTTCAACATAACCTTAACCCTAGGTCCAATCGGAACCCTAACCGGATGTATATACCTAGCCCTCAACATAACCCTAACCCTAGGTCCAATCGGAACCCTAACCGGATCTGTATACCTAGCCCTCAACATAATCCTAAACCTATGTCCAATCGGAATCCTAACAGGATCTCTACCCCTCGCCCTCAACATAACCCTAACCCTAGGTCCCATCGGAACCCTAACCCGATCTCTAAACCTAGCCCTCAACATAACCCTAACCCTAGGTCCAATCGGAACCCTAAACGGATATCTAACCCTAGCCCTCAACATAATCCTAACCCTAGGTCCAATCGGAACCCTAAACAGATTTCTAACAGTAGCCATCAACATAACCCTAACCCTAGGTACAATCGGAACCCTAACCGGATCTGTGTACCTAGCCCTCAACATAACCCTAACCCTAGGTCCAATCGGAACCCTAACCTGAACTCTAACCCTAGCCCTCAAAATAACCCTAACCCGAGGTCCAATCGGAACCCTAAGCGGATCTCTAACCCTAGCGCTCAACATATCACTAACCCTAGGTCCAATCGGAACCCTAAACGGATATCTAACCCTAGCCCTCAACATAACCCTAACCCTAGGTCCAATCGGAACCCTAACCGGATATCTAAACCTAGCCCTCAACATAACCCTAACCCTAGGTCCAATCGGAACCCTAACCGGATATCTAACCCTAGCCCTCAACATAACCCTAACCCTAGGTCCAATCGGAACCCTAACCGGATATCTAACCCTAGCCCTCAACATAACCCTAACCCTAGTTCCAATTGGAACCCTAACAGGATCTCTACCCCAGCCCTCAACATAACCCTAACGCTAGGTCCAATCGGAACCCTAACCGGATCTCTACCCCTCGTCCTCAACATAACCCTAACCCGAGGTCCAATCGGAACCCTAACCGGATCTCTACATCTCCCCCTCAACATAACCCTAAACCTTTTTCCAATCGGAACCCTAACCGGTTATCTAACACTAGCCCTCAACATAACCCTAACCCTAGGTAAAAATCGGAACCCTAACCGGATCTCTAACCCTAGCTCTCAACATAACCCTAACCCTAGGTCCAATCTGAACCCTAACCGGATCTCTTACCCTAGCCCTCAACATAACCCTAACACTAGGTCCAATCGGAACCCTAACGGGATTTCTAACCCTAGCCTTCAACATAACCCTAACCCTAGGTCCAATCGGAACCCTAACCGGATCTGTATACCTAGCCCTCAACATAACCCTAACCCTAGGTCCAATCGGAACCCTAACCGGATCTGTATACCTAGCCCTCAACATAACCCTAAACCTATGTCCAATCGGAATCCTAACAGGATCTCTACCCCTCGCCCTCAACATAACCCTAACCCTAGGTCCAATCGGAACCCTAACCGGATATCTAACCCTAGCCCTCAACATAACCCTAACCCTAGGTCCTATCGGAACCCTAACCGGATCTCTAACCCTAGCCCTCAACCTAACCCTAACCCTAGGTCCAATCGGAACCCTAACCGGATATCTAACCCTAGCCCTCAACACAACCCTAACCCTAGTTCCAATCGGAACCCTAACAGGATCTCTACATCTCGCCCTCAACATAACCCTAAACCTTGGTCCAATCGGAACCCTAACCGGATCTCTAACCCTAGCCCTCAACATAACCCTAACCCTGGGTCCAATCGGAACCCGAACCCGACCTGTGTACCTAGCCCTAAACATAACCCTAACCCTAGGTCCAATCGGAACCCTAAACGGATATCTAACCCTAGCCCTCAACATAACGCTAACCCTAGGTCCAATCGGAACCCTAAACGGATTTCTAACCGTAGCCATCAACATAACCCTAACCCTAGGTCCAATCGGAACCCTAACCGGATCTGTATACCTACCCCTCAACATAACACTAACCCTAGGTCCAATCGGAACCCTAACCGGATCTGTATACCTAGCCCTCAACATAACCCTAACCGTAGGTCCAATCGGAACCCTAACCGAATCTCTAACCCTAGCCCTCAACATTACCCTAACCCTGGGTCCAATCGGAACCCTAACCCGACCTGTGTACATAGCCCTAAATATAACCCTAACCCTTGGTCCAATCGGAACCCCAACCGGATCTCTAACCCTAGCCCTCAACATAACCCTAACCCTAGGTCCAATCGGAACCCTAAACGGATATCTAACCCTAGCCCTCAACATAACCCTAACCCTAGGTCCAATCGGAACCCTAAACGGATTTCTAACCGTAGCCATCAACATAACCCTAACCCTAGGTCCAATCAGAACCCTAACCGGATCTGTATACCTAGCCCTCAACATAACACTAACCCTAGGTCCAATCGGAACCCTAACCGGATCTGTATACCTAGCCCTCAACATAACCCTAACCCTAGGTCCAATCGGAACCCTAACCGGAACTCTAACCCTAGCCCTCAACATAACCCTAATCCTAGGTCCAATCGGAAGCCTAACCGGATCTCTAACCCTAGCCCTCAACGTAACCCTAACCCTAGGTCAAATCGGAACCCTAACCGGATCTCTAACCCTAGCTCTCAACATAACCCTAACCCTAGGTCCAATCGGAACCCTAACCGGATATCTAACCCTAGCCCTCTACATAACCCTAACCCTAGTTCCAATCGGAACCCTAACAGGATCTCTAACCCAGCCCGCAACATAACCCTAACCCTAGGTCCAATCAGAACCCTAACCGGATCTGCGTACCTAGACCTCAACATAACCCTAACCCTAGGTCCAATCGGAACCCTAACCGGATCTGTATACCTAGCCCTCAACATAACCCTAACCCTAGGTCCAATCGGAACCCTAACAGGATCTCTAACCCTAGCCCTCAACATAACCCTAACCCTAGGTTCAATCGTATCCCTAACCGGATCTCTAACGCTAGCCCTCAACATAACCCTAACCCTAGGTCCAATCGGAACCCTAACCGGATCTCTAACCCTAGCCAACAACATAACCCTAACCCTAGGTCCAATCGGAACCCTAACCGGATCTGTGTACCTAGCCCTCAACATAACCCTAACCCTAGGTCCAATCGGAACCCCAACCGGATCTCTAACACCTGCCCTCAACATAACCCTAACCCTAGGTCCAATCGGAAGCCTAACCGGATCTCTAACCCTAGCCCTCAACATAACCCTAACCCTAGATCCAATCGGAATCCTAACCGGATCTCTAACCCTAGCCCTCAACATAACCCTAACCCTAGGTCCAATGAAAACACTAACTGGATTTCTAACCCTAGCCCTCAACATAAGCCTAACCCTAGGTCCAATCAGTACCCTAACCGGATCTCTAACCCTAGCCCTCAACATAAACCTAACCCTACGTCCAATCGGAACCCTAACCGGATTTCTAACCCTAGCCTTCAACATAACCCTAACCCTAGGTCCAATCGGAACCCTAACCGGATCTGTATACCTAGCCCTCAACATAACCCTAACCCTAGGTCCACTCGGAACCCTAACCGGATCTGTATACCTAGCCCTCAACATAACCCTAACCCTAGGTCCAATCGGAACCCTAACCAGATCTCTAACCCTAGCCCACAACATAACCCTAACCCTAGGTCCAATCGGAACCCTAACCGGATCTGTGTACCTAGCACTCAACATAACCCTAACCCTAGGTCCAATCGGAACCCCAACCGGATCTCTAACCCTAGCCCTCAACATAAACCTAACCCTAGGTCCAATCGGAAGCCTAACCGGATCTCTAACCCTAGCCCTCAACATAACCCTAACCCTAGGTCCAATCGGAACCCTAACCGGATCTCTAACCCTAGCCCTCAACATAACCCTAACCCTAGGTCCAATCGGAACCCTAACCGGAACTCTAACGCTAGCCCTCAAAATAACCCTAACCCTAGGTCCAATCGGAACCCTAAGCGGATCTCTAACCCTAGCGCTCAACATATCACTAACCCTAGGTCCAATCGGAACCCTAAACGGATATCTAACCCTAGCCCTCAACATAACCCTAACCCTAGGTCCAATCGGAACCCTAACCGGATATCTAACCCTTGCCCTCAACATAACCCTAACCCTAGGTCCTATCGGAACCCTAACCGGATATCTAACCCTAGCCCTCAACCTAACCCTAACCCTAGGTCCAATCGGAACCCTAACCGGATATCTAACCCTAGCCCTCAACATAACCCTAACCCTAGTTCCAATCGGAACCCTAACAGGATCTCTACATCTCGCCCTCAACATAACCCTAAACCTTGGTCCAATCGGAACCCTAACCGGATATCTAACACTAGCCCTCAACATAACCCTAACCCTAGGTAAAAATCGGAACCTTAACCGGATCTCTAACCCTAGCTCTCAACATAACCCTAACCCTAGGTCCAATCTGAACCCTAACCGGATCTCTAACCCTAGGCCTCAACATAACCCTAACACTAGGTCCAATCGGAACCCTAACGGGATTTCTAACCCTAGCTTCAACATAACCCTAACCCTAGGTCCAATCGGAACCCTAACCGGATGTATATACCTAGCCCTCAACATAACCCTAACCCTAGGTCCAATCGGAACCCTAACCGGATCTGTATACCTAGCCCTCAACATAATCCTAAACCTATGTCCAATCGGAATCCTAACAGGATCTCTACCCCTCGCCCTCAACATAACCCTAATCCTAGGTCCCATCGGAACCCTAACCCGATCTCTAAACCTAGCCCTCAACATAACCCTAACCCTAGGTCCAATCGGAACCCTAAACGGATATCTAACCCTAGCCCTCAACATAACCCTAACCCTAGGTCCATTCGGAACCCTAAACAGATTTCTAACAGTAGCCATCAACATAACCCTAACCCTAGGTCCAATCGGAACCCTAACCGGATCTGTGTACCTAGCCCTCAACATAACCCTAACCCTAGGTCCAATCGGAACCCCAACCGGATCTCTAACCCTAGCCCTCAACATAACCCTAACCCTAGGTCCAATCGGAATACTAACCGGATCTCTAACCCTAGCCCTCAACATAACCCTAACCCTAGATCCAATCGGAATCCTAACCGGATCTCTAACCCTAGCCCTCAACATAACCCTAACCCTAGGTCCAATGAAAACACTAACTGGATTTCTAACCCTAGCCCTCAACATAACCCTAACCCTAGGTCCAATCAGTACCCTAACCGGATCTCTAACCCTAGCCCTCAACATAAACCTAACCCTACGTCCAATCGGAACCCCAACCGGATCTCTAACCCTAGCCCTCAACATAACCCTAACCCTAGGTCCAATCAGAAGCCTAACCGGATCTCTAACCCTAGCCCTCAACATAACCCTAACCCTAGGTCCAATCGGAACCCTAACCGGATCTCTAACCCTAGCCCTCAACATAACCCTAACCCTAGGTCCAATCGGAACCCTAACCTGAACTCTAACCCTAGCCCTCAAAATAACCCTAACCCTAGGTCCAATCGGAACCCTAAGCGGATCTCTAACCCTAGCGCTCAACATATCACTAACCCTAGGTCCAATCGGAACCCTAAACGGATATCTAACCCTAGCCCTCAACATAACCCTAACCCTAGGTCCAATCGGAACCCTAACCGGATATCTAACCCTAGCCCTCAACATAACCCTAACCCTAGGTCCAATCGGAACCCTAACCGGATATCTAACCCTAGCCCTCAACATAACCCTAACCCTAGGTCCAATCGGAACCCTAACCGGATATCTAACCCTAGCCCTCAACATAACCGTAACCCTAGTTCCAATCGGAACCCTAACAGGATCTCTACCCCAGCCCTCAACATAACCCTAACGCTAGGTCCAATCGGAACCCTAACCGGATCTCTACCCCTCGTCCTCAACATAACCCTAACCCGAGGTCCAATCGGAACCCTAACCGGATCTCTACATCTCGCCCTCAACATAACCCTAAACCTTGGTCCAATCGGAACCCTAACCGGATATCTAACACTAGCCCTCAACATAACCCTAACCCTAGGTAAAAATCGGAACCCTAACCGGATCTCTAACCCTAGCTCTCAACATAACCCTAACCCTAAGTCCAATCGGAACCCTAACCGGATCTCTAACCCTAGCCCTCAACATAACCCTAACCCTAGGTCCAATGGAACCCTAACCGGATCTGTATACCTAGCCCTCAACATAACCCTAACCCTAGGTCCAATCGGAACCCTAACCGGATGTGTATACCTAGCCCTCAACATAACCCTAACCCTAGGTCCAATCGAAACCCTAACCGGATCTGTATACCTAGCCCTCAACATAATCCTAAACCTATGTCCAATCGGAATCCTAACAGGATCTCTACCCCTCGCCCTCAACATAACCCTAACCCTAGGTCCCATCGGAACCCTAACCCGATCTCTAAACCTAGCCCTCAACATAACCCTAACCCTAGGTCCAATCGGAACCCTAAACGGATATCTAACCCTAGCCCTCAACATAACCCTAACCCTAGGTCCAATCGGAACCCTAAACGGATTTCTAACAGTAGCCATCAACATAACCCTAACCGTAGGTCCAATCGGAACCCTAACCGGATCTGTGTACCTAGACCTCAACATAACCCTAACCCTAGGTCCTATCGGAACCCTAACCGGATCTCTAACCCTAGCCCTCAAAATAACCCTAACCCTAGGTCCAATCGGAACCCTAACCGGATCTCTAACCCTAGCCCTCAACATAACCCTAACCCTAGGTCCAATCGGAACCCTAACCGGATCTGTATACCTAGCCCTCAACATAACCCTAACCCTAGGTCCAATCGGAACCCTAACCGGATCTCTAACCCTAGCCTTCAACATAACCCTAACCCTAGGTCCAATCGGAACCCTAACCGGATCTGTATACCTAGCCCTCAACATAACCCTAACCCTAGGTACACTCGGAACCCTAACCGGATCTGTATACCTAGCCCTCAACATAACCCTAACCCTAGGTCCAATCGGAACCCTAACCGGATCTCTAACCCTAGCCCACAACATAACCTTAACCCTAGGTCCAATCGGAACCCTAACCGGATCTGTGTACCTCGCCCTCAACATAACCCTAACCCTAGGTCCAATCGGAACCCTAGCCGGTCCTCTACCCCTCGCCCTCAACATAACCCTAACCCTAGGTCCAATCGGAACCCTAACCGGATATCTAACCCTAGCCCTCTACATAACCCTAACCCTAGTTCCAATCGGAACCCTAACAGGATCTCTAACCCAGCCCGCAACATAACCCTAACCCTACGTCCAATCGGAACCCTAAACGGATATCTAAACCTAGCCCTCAACATAACCCTAACCCTAGGTCCAATCGGAACCCTGACCGGATATCTAACCCTAGCCCTCTACATAACCCTAACCCTAGGTCCAATCGGAACCCTAAGCGGATCTGTGTACCTAGACCTCAACATAACCCTAACCCTAGGTCCAATCGGAACCCTAACCGGATCTGTATACCTAGCCCTCAACATAACCCTAACCCTAGGTCCAATCGGAACCCTAACAGGATCTCTACCCCTCGCCCTCAACCTAGCCCTAACCCTAGGTCCAATCGCAACCCTAACCGGATCTCTAACCCTAGCTCTCAACATAACCCTAACCCTAGGTCCAATCAGTACCCTAACCGGATCTCTAAACCTAGCCCTCAACATAAACCTAACCCTACGTCCAATCGGAACCCTAACCGGAACTCTAACCCTAGCCCTCAAAATAACCCTAACCCTAGGTCCAATCGGAACCCTAAGAGGATCTCTAACCCTAGCGCTAAACATATCACTAACCCTAGGTCCAATCGGAACCCTAAACGGATATCTAACCCTAGCCCTCAAATAACCCTAACCCTAGGTCCAATCGGAACCCTAAACGGATATCTAACCCTAGCCCTCAACATAAGCCTAACCCTAGGTCCAATCGGAACCCTAACCGGATATCTAACCCTAGCCCTCAACATAACCCTAACCCTAGTTCCAATCGGAACCCTAACAGGATCTCTACCCCAGCCCTCAACATAACCCTAACGCTAGGTCCAATCGGAACCCTAACCGTATCTCTACCCCTCGCCCGCAACATAACCCTAACCCTAGGTCCAATCGGAACCCTAACCGGATCTCTACATCTCGCCCTCAACATAACCCTAAAGCTTGGTCCAATCGGAACCCTAACCGGATATCTAACACTAGCCCTCAACATAACCCTAACCCTAGGTAAAAATCGGAACCCTAACCGGATCTCTAACCCTAGCTCTCAACATAACCCTAACCCTAGGTCCAATCTGAACCCTAACCGGATCTCTAACCCTAGCCCTCAACATAACCCTAACACTAGGTCCAATCGGAACCCTAACGGGATTTCTAACCCTAGCCTTCAACATAACCCTAACCCTAGGTCCAATCGGAACCCTAACCGGATCTGTATACCTAGCCCTCAACATAACCCTAACCCTGGGTCCAATCGGAATCCCAACCGGATCTCTAACCCTAGCCCTCAACATAACCCTAACCCTAGGTCCAATCGGAACCCTAAACGGATTTCTAACCGTAGCCATCAACATAACCCTAACCCTAGGTCCAATCGGAACTTTAACCGGATCTGTATACCTACCCCTCAACATAACACTAACCCTAGGTCCAATCGGAACCCTAACCGGATCTGTATACCTAGCCCTCAACATAACCCTAACCCTAGGTCCAATCGGAACCCTAACCGGATCTCTAACCCTAGCCCACAACATAACCCTAACCCTAGTTCCAATCGGAACCCTAACAGGATCTCTACCCCAGCCCTCAACATAACCCTAACGCTAGGTCCAATCGGAACCCTAACCGTATCTCTACCCCTCGCCCGCAACATAACCCTAACCCTAGGTCCAATCGGAACCCTAACCGGATCTCTACATCTCGCCCTCAACATAACCCTAAAGCTTGGTCCAATCGGAACCCTAACCGGATATCTAACACTAGCCCTCAACATAACCCTAACCCTAGGTAAAAATCGGAACCCTAACCGGATCTCTAACCCTAGCTCTCAACATAACCCTAACCCTAGGTCCAATCTGAACCCTAACCGGATCTCTAACCCTAGCCCTCAACATAACCCTAACACTAGGTCCAATCGGAACCCTAACGGGATTTCTAACCCTAGCCTTCAACATAACCCTAACCCTAGGTCCAATCGGAACCCTAACCGGATCTGTATACCTAGCCCTCAACATAACCCTAACCCTGGGTCCAATCGGAATCCCAACCGGATCTCTAACCCTAGCCCTCAACATAACCCTAACCCTAGGTCCAATCGGAACCCTAAACGGATTTCTAACCGTAGCCATCAACATAACCCTAACCCTAGGTCCAATCGGAACTTTAACCGGATCTGTATACCTACCCCTCAACATAACACTAACCCTAGGTCCAATCGGAACCCTAACCGGATCTGTATACCTAGCCCTCAACATAACCCTAACCCTAGGTCCAATCGGAACCCTAACCGGATCTCTAACCCTAGCCCACAACATAACCCTAACCCTAGGTCCAATCCGAACCCTAACCGGATCTGTGTACCTAGCCCTAAACATAACCCTAACCCTTGGTCCAATCGGAATCCCAACCGGATCTCTAACCCTAGCCCTCAACATAACCCTAACCCTAGGTCCAATCGGAACCGTAAACGGATTTCTAACCGTAGCCATCAACATAACCCTAACCCTAGGTCCAATCGGAACTTTAACCGGATCTGTATACCTACCCCTCAACATAACACTAACCCTAGGTCCAATCGGAACCCTAACCGGATCTGTATACCTAGCCCTCAACATAACCCTAACCCTAGGTCCAATCGGAACCCTAACCGGATCTCTAACCCTAGCCCACAACATAACCCTAACCCTAGGTCCAATCGGAACCCTAACCGGATCTGTGTACCTAGCCCTCAACATAACCCTAACCCTAGGTCCAATCGGAACCCCAACCGGATCTCTAACCCTAGCCCTCAACATAACCCTAACCCTAGGTCCAATCGGAAGCCTAACCGGATCTCTAACCCTAGCCCTCAACATAACCCTAACCCTAGGTCCAATCGGAACCCTAACCGGATCTCTAACCCTAGCCCTCAACATAACCCTAACCCTAGGTCCAATCGGAACCCTAACCGGAACTCTAACGCTAGCCCTCAAAATAACCCTAACCCTAGGTCCAATCGGAACCCTAAGCGGATCTCTAACCCTAGCGCTCAACATATCACTAACCCTAGGTCCAATCGGAACCCTAAACGGATATCTAACCCTAGCCCTCAACATAACCCTAACCCTAGGTCCAATCGGAACCCTAACCGGATATCTAACCCTAGCCCTCAACATAACCCTAACCCTAGGTCCTATCGGAACCCTAACCGGATATCTAACCCTAGCCCTCAACCTAACCCTAACCCTAGGTCCAATCGGAACCCTAACCGGATATCTAACCCTAGCCCTCAACATAACCCTAACCCTAGTTCCAATCGGAACCCTAACAGGATCTCTACATCTCGCCCTCAACATAACCCTAAACCTTGGTCCAATCGGAACCCTAACCGGATATCTAACACTAGCCCTCAACATAACCCTAACCCTAGGTAAAAATCGGAACCTTAACCGGATCTCTAACCCTAGCTCTCAACATAACCCTAACCCTAGGTCCAATCTGAACCCTAACCGGATCTCTAACCCTAGGCCTCAACATAACCCTAACACTAGGTCCAATCGGAACCCTAACGGGATTTCTAACCCTAGCTTCAACATAACCCTAACCCTAGGTCCAATCGGAACCCTAACCGGATGTATATACCTAGCCCTCAACATAACCCTAACCCTAGGTCCAATCGGAACCCTAACCGGATCTGTATACCTAGCCCTCAACATAATCCTAAACCTATGTCCAATCGGAATCCTAACAGGATCTCTACCCCTCGCCCTCAACATAACCCTAATCCTAGGTCCCATCGGAACCCTAACCCGATCTCTAAACCTAGCCCTCAACATAACCCTAACCCTAGGTCCAATCGGAACCCTAAACGGATATCTAACCCTAGCCCTCAACATAACCCTAACCCTAGGTCCAATCGGAACCCTAAACAGATTTCTAACAGTAGCCATCAACATAACCCTAACCCTAGGTCCAATCGGAACCCTAACCGGATCTGTGTACCTAGCCCTCAACATAACCCTAACCCTAGGTCCAATCGGAACCCCAACCGGATCTCTAACCCTAGCCCTCAACATAACCCTAACCCTAGGTCCAATCGGAATACTAACCGGATCTCTAACCCTAGCCCTCAACATAACCCTAACCCTAGATCCAATCGGAATCCTAACCGGATCTCTAACCCTAGCCCTCAACATAACCCTAACCCTAGGTCCAATGAAAACACTAACTGGATTTCTAACCCTAGCCCTCAACATAACCCTAACCCTAGGTCCAATCAGTACCCTAACCGGATCTCTAACCCTAGCCCTCAACATAAACCTAACCCTACGTCCAATCGGAACCCCAACCGGATCTCTAACCCTAGCCCTCAACATAACCCTAACCCTAGGTCCAATCAGAAGCCTAACCGGATCTCTAACCCTAGCCCTCAACATAACCCTAACCCTAGGTCCAATCGGAACCCTAACCGGATCTCTAACCCTAGCCCTCAACATAACCCTAACCCTAGGTCCAATCGGAACCCTAACCTGAACTCTAACCCTAGCCCTCAAAATAACCCTAACCCTAGGTCCAATCGGAACCCTAAGCGGATCTCTAACCCTAGCGCTCAACATATCACTAACCCTAGGTCCAATCGGAACCCTAAACGGATATCTAACCCTAGCCCTCAACATAACCCTAACCCTAGGTCCAATCGGAACCCTAACCGGATATCTAACCCTAGCCCTCAACATAACCCTAACCCTAGGTCCAATCGGAACCCTAACCGGATATCTAACCCTAGCCCTCAACATAACCCTAACCCTAGGTCCAATCGGAACCCTAACCGGATATCTAACCCTAGCCCTCAACATAACCCTAACCCTAGTTCCAATCGGAACCCTAACAGGATCTCTACCCCAGCCCTCAACATAACCCTAAAGCTAGGTCCAATCGGAACCCTAACCGGATCTCTACCCCTCGTCCTCAACATAACCCTAACCCGAGGTCCAATCGGAACCCTAACCGGATCTCTACATCTCGCCCTCAACATAACCCTAAACCTTGGTCCAATCGGAACCCTAACCGGATATCTAACACTAGCCCTCAACATAACCCTAACCCTAGGTAAAAATCGGAACCCTAACCGGATCTCTAACCCTAGCTCTCAACATAACCCTAACCCTAAGTCCAATCGGAACCCTAACCGGATCTCTAACCCTAGCCCTCAACATAACCCTAACCCTAGGTCCAATGGAACCCTAACCGGATCTGTATACCTAGCCCTCAACATAACCCTAACCCTAGGTCCAATCGGAACCCTAACCGGATGTGTATACCTAGCCCTCAACATAACCCTAACCCTAGGTCCAATCGAAACCCTAACCGGATCTGTATACCTAGCCCTCAACATAATCCTAAACCTATGTCCAATCGGAATCCTAACAGGATCTCTACCCCTCGCCCTCAACATAACCCTAACCCTAGGTCCCATCGGAACCCTAACCCGATCTCTAAACCTAGCCCTCAACATAACCCTAACCCTAGGTCCAATCGGAACCCTAAACGGATATCTAACACTAGCCCTCAACATAACCCTAACCCTAGGTCCAATCGGAACCCTAAACGGATTTCTAACAGTAGCCATCAACATAACCCTAACCGTAGGTCCAATCGGAACCCTAACCGGATCTGTGTACCTAGACCTCAACATAACCCTAACCCTAGGTCCAATCGGAACCCTAGCCGGTTCTCTACCCCTCGCCCTCAACATAACCCTAACCCTAGGTCCAATCGGAACCCTAACCGGATATCTAACCCTAGCCCTCTACATAACCCTAACCCTAGTTCCAATCGGAACCCTAACAGGATCTCTAACCCAGCCCGCAACATAACCCTAACCCTACGTCCAATCGGAACCCTAAACGGATATCTAAACCTAGCCCTCAACATAACCCTAACCCTAGGTCCAATCGGAACCCTGACCGGATATCTAACCCTAGCCCTCTACATAACCCTAACCCTAGGTCCAATCGGAACCCTAAGCGGATCTGTGTACCTAGACCTCAACATAACCCTAACCCTAGGTCCAATCGGAACCCTAACCGGATCTGTATACCTAGCCCTCAACATAACCCTAACCCTAGGTCCAATCGGAACCCTAACAGGATCTCTACCCCTCGCCCTCAACCTAGCCCTAACCCTAGGTCCAATCGCAACCCTAACCGGATCTCTAACCCTAGCTCTCAACATAACCCTAACCCTAGGTCCAATCAGTACCCTAACCGGATCTCTAAACCTAGCCCTCAACATAAACCTAACCCTACGTCCAATCGGAACCCTAACCGGAACTCTAACCCTAGCCCTCAAAATAACCCTAACCCTAGGTCCAATCGGAACCCTAAGAGGATCTCTAACCCTAGCGCTAAACATATCACTAACCCTAGGTCCAATCGGAACCCTAAACGGATATCTAACCCTAGCCCTCAAATAACCCTAACCCTAGGTCCAATCGGATCCCTAAACGGATATCTAACCCTAGCCCTCAACATAAGCCTAACCCTAGGTCCAATCGGAACCCTAACCGGATATCTAACCCTAGCCCTCAACATAACCCTAACCCTAGTTCCAATCGGAACCCTAACAGGATCTCTACCCCAGCCCTCAACATAACCCTAACGCTAGGTCCAATCGGAACCCTAACCGTATCTCTACCCCTCGCCCGCAACATAACCCTAACCCGAGGTCCAATCGGAACCCTAACCGGATCTCTACATCTCGCCCTCAACATAAGCCTAAAGCTTGGTCCAATCGGAACCCTAACCGGATATCTAACACTAGCCCTCAACATAACCCTAACCCTAGGTAAAAATCGGAACCCTAACCGGATCTCTAACCCTAGCTCTCAACATAACCCTAACCCTAGGTCCAATCTGAACCCTAACCGGATCTCTAACCCTAGCCCTCAACATAACCCTAACACTAGGTCCAATCGGAACCCTAACGGGATTTCTAACCCTAGCCTTCAACATAACCCTAACCCTAGGTCCAATCGGAACCCTAACCGGATCTGTATACCTAGCCCTCAACATAACCCTAACCCTGGGTCCAATCGGAATCCCAACCGGATCTCTAACCCTAGCCCTCAACATAACCCTAACCCTAGGTCCAATCGGAACCCTAAACGGATTTCTAACCGTAGCCATCAACATAACCCTAACCCTAGGTCCAATCGGAACTTTAACCGGATCTGTATACCTACCCCTCAACATAACACTAACCCTAGGTCCAATCGGAACCCTAACCGGATCTGTATACCTAGCCCTCAACATAACCCTAACCCTAGGTCCAATCGGAACCCTAACCGGATCTCTAACCCTAGCCCACAACATAACCCTAACCCTAGGTCCAATCCGAACCCTAACCGGATCTGTGTACCTAGCCCTAAACATAACCCTAACCCTTGGTCCAATCGGAATCCCAACCGGATCTCTAACCCTAGCCCTCAACATAACCCTAACCCTAGGTCCAATCGGAACCGTAAACGGATTTCTAACCGTAGCCATCAACATAACCCTAACCCTAGGTCCAATCGGAACTTTAACCGGATCTGTATACCTACCCCTCAACATAACACTAACCCTAGGTCCAATCGGAACCCTAACCGGATCTGTATACCTAGCCCTCAACATAACCCTAACCCTAGGTCCAATCGGAACCCTAACCGGATCTCTAACCCTAGCCCACAACATAACCCTAACCCTAGGTCCAATCGGAACCCTAACCGGATCTGTGTACCTAGCCCTCAACATAACCCTAACCCTAGGTCCAATCGGAACCCCAACCGGATCTCTAACCCTAGCCCTCAACATAACCCTAACCCTAGGTCCAATCGGAAGCCTAACCGGATCTCTAACCCTAGCCCTCAACATAACCCTAACCCTAGGTCCAATCGGAACCCTAACCGGATCTCTAACCCTAGCCCTCAACATAACCCTAACCCTAGGTCCAATCGGAACCCTAACCGGAACTCTAACGCTAGCCCTCAAAATAACCCTAACCCTAGGTCCAATCGGAACCCTAAGCGGATCTCTAACCCTAGCGCTCAACATATCACTAACCCTAGGTCCAATCGGAACCCTAAACGGATATCTAACCCTAGCCCTCAACATAACCCTAACCCTAGGTCCAATCGGAACCCTAACCGGATATCTAACCCTAGCCCTCAACATAACCCTAACCCTAGGTCCTATCGGAACCCTAACCGGATATCTAACCCTAGCCCTCAACCTAACCCTAACCCTAGGTCCAATCGGAACCCTAACCGGATATCTAACCCTAGCCCTCAACATAACCCTAACCCTAGTTCCAATCGGAACCCTAACAGGATCTCTACATCTCGCCCTCAACATAACCCTAAACCTTGGTCCAATCGGAACCCTAACCGGATATCTAACACTAGCCCTCAACATAACCCTAACCCTAGGTAAAAATCGGAACCTTAACCGGATCTCTAACCCTAGCTCTCAACATAACCCTAACCCTAGGTCCAATCTGAACCCTAACCGGATCTCTAACCCTAGGCCTCAACATAACCCTAACACTAGGTCCAATCGGAACCCTAACGGGATTTCTAACCCTAGCTTCAACATAACCCTAACCCTAGGTCCAATCGGAACCCTAACCGGATGTATATACCTAGCCCTCAACATAACCCTAACCCTAGGTCCAATCGGAACCCTAACCGGATCTGTATACCTAGCCCTCAACATAATCCTAAACCTATGTCCAATCGGAATCCTAACAGGATCTCTACCCCTCGCCCTCAACATAACCCTAATCCTAGGTCCCATCGGAACCCTAACCCGATCTCTAAACCTAGCCCTCAACATAACCCTAACCCTAGGTCCAATCGGAACCCTAAACGGATATCTAACCCTAGCCCTCAACATAACCCTAACCCTAGGTCCAATCGGAACCCTAAACAGATTTCTAACAGTAGCCATCAACATAACCCTAACCCTAGGTCCAATCGGAACCCTAACCGGATCTGTGTACCTAGCCCTCAACATAACCCTAACCCTAGGTCCAATCGGAACCCCAACCGGATCTCTAACCCTAGCCCTCAACATAACCCTAACCCTAGGTCCAATCGGAATACTAACCGGATCTCTAACCCTAGCCCTCAACATAACCCTAACCCTAGATCCAATCGGAATCCTAACCGGATCTCTAACCCTAGCCCTCAACATAACCCTAACCCTAGGTCCAATGAAAACACTAACTGGATTTCTAACCCTAGCCCTCAACATAACCCTAACCCTAGGTCCAATCAGTACCCTAACCGGATCTCTAACCCTAGCCCTCAACATAAACCTAACCCTACGTCCAATCGGAACCCCAACCGGATCTCTAACCCTAGCCCTCAACATAACCCTAACCCTAGGTCCAATCAGAAGCCTAACCGGATCTCTAACCCTAGCCCTCAACATAACCCTAACCCTAGGTCCAATCGGAACCCTAACCGGATCTCTAACCCTAGCCCTCAACATAACCCTAACCCTAGGTCCAATCGGAACCCTAACCTGAACTCTAACCCTAGCCCTCAAAATAACCCTAACCCTAGGTCCAATCGGAACCCTAAGCGGATCTCTAACCCTAGCGCTCAACATATCACTAACCCTAGGTCCAATCGGAACCCTAAACGGATATCTAACCCTAGCCCTCAACATAACCCTAACCCTAGGTCCAATCGGAACCCTAACCGGATATCTAACCCTAGCCCTCAACATAACCCTAACCCTAGGTCCAATCGGAACCCTAACCGGATATCTAACCCTAGCCCTCAACATAACCCTAACCCTAGGTCCAATCGGAACCCTAACCGGATATCTAACCCTAGCCCTCAACATAACCCTAACCCTAGTTCCAATCGGAACCCTAACAGGATCTCTACCCCAGCCCTCAACATAACCCTAAAGCTAGGTCCAATCGGAACCCTAACCGGATCTCTACCCCTCGTCCTCAACATAACCCTAACCCGAGGTCCAATCGGAACCCTAACCGGATCTCTACATCTCGCCCTCAACATAACCCTAAACCTTGGTCCAATCGGAACCCTAACCGGATATCTAACACTAGCCCTCAACCTAACCCTAACCCTAGGTAAAAATCGGAACCCTAACCGGATCTCTAACCCTAGCTCTCAACATAACCCTAACCCTAAGTCCAATCGGAACCCTAACCGGATCTCTAACCCTAGCCCTCAACATAACCCTAACCCTAGGTCCAATGGAACCCTAACCGGATCTGTATACCTAGCCCTCAACATAACCCTAACCCTAGGTCCAATCGGAACCCTAACCGGATGTGTATACCTAGCCCTCAACATAACCCTAACCCTAGGTCCAATCGAAACCCTAACCGGATCTGTATACCTAGCCCTCAACATAATCCTAAACCTATGTCCAATCGGAATCCTAACAGGATCTCTACCCCTCGCCCTCAACATAACCCTAACCCTAGGTCCCATCGGAACCCTAACCCGATCTCTAAACCTAGCCCTCAACATAACCCTAACCCTAGGTCCAATCGGAACCCTAAACGGATATCTAACACTAGCCCTCAACATAACCCTAACCCTAGGTCCAATCGGAACCCTAAACGGATTTCTAACAGTAGCCATCAACATAACCCTAACCGTAGGTCCAATCGGAACCCTAACCGGATCTGTGTACCTAGACCTCAACATAACCCTAACCCTAGGTCCTATCGGAACCCTAACCGGATCTCTAACCCTAGCCCTCAAAATAACCCTAACCCTAGGTCCAATCGGAACCCTAACCGGATCTCTAACCCTAGCCCTCAACATAACCCTAACCCTAGGTCCAATCGGAACCCTAACCGGATCTGTATACCTAGCCCTCAACATAACCCTAACCCTAGGTCCAATCGGAACCCTAACCGGATCTCTAACCCTAGCCCTCAACATAACCCTAACCATAGGTCCAATCGGAACCCTAACCGGATCTCTAACCCTAGCCCTCAACGTAACCCTAACCCTAGGTCCAATCGGAACAGTAAACGGATATCTAACCCTAGCCCTCAACATGACCCGAACCCTTGTTCCAATCGGAAACCTAACCGGATCTCTAAACCTCGCCCTCAACATAACCCTAATCCTAGGTCCAATCGGAACCCTAACCGGATCTCTACACCTCGCCCTCAACATAACCCTAACCCTAGGTCCAATCGGAACCCTAGCCGGTTCTCTACCCCTCGCCCTCAACATAACCCTAACCCTAGGTCCAATCGGAACCCTAACTGGATATCTAACCCTAGCCCTCTACATAACCCTAACCCTAGTTCCAATCGGAACCCTAACAGGATCTCTAACCCAGCCCGCAACATAACCCTAACCCTACGTCCAATCGGAACCCTAAACGGATATCTAAACCTAGCCCTCAACATAACCCTAACCCTAGGTCCAATCGGAAACCTGACCGGATATCTAACCATAGCCCTCTACATAACCCTAACCCTAGGTCCAATCGGAACCCTAAGCGGATCTGTGTACCTAGACCTCAACATAACCCTAACCCTAGGTCCAATCGGAACCCTAACCGGATCTGTATACCTAGCCCTCAACATAACTCTAACCCTAGGTCCAATCGGAACCCTAACAGGATCTCTACCCCTCGCCCTCAACCTAGCCCTAACCCTAGGTCCAATCGCAACCCTAACCGGATCTCTAACCCTAGCTCTCAACATAACCCTAACCCTAGGTCCAATCAGTACCCTAACCGGATCTCTAACCCTAGCCCTCAACATAAACCTAACCCTACGTCCAATCGGAACCCTAACCGGAACTCTAACCCTAGCCCTCAAAATAACCCTAACCCTAGGTCCAATCGGAACCCTAAGAGGATCTCTAACCCTAGCGCTAAACATATCACTAACCCTAGGTCCAATCGGAACCCTAAACGGATATCTAACCCTAGCCCTCAAATAACCCTAACCCTAGGTCCAATCGGAACCCTAAACGGATATCTAACCCTAGCCCTCAACATAAGCCTAACCCTAGGTCCAATCGGAACCCTAACCGGATATCTAACCCTAGCCCTCAACATAACCCTAACCCTAGTTCCAATCGGAACCCTTACAGGATCTCTACCCCAGCCCTCAACATAACCCTAACGCTAGGTCCAATCGGAACCCTAACAGGATCTCTACCCCTCGCCCTCAACCTAGCCCTAACCCTAGGTCCAATCGCAACCCTAACCGGATCTCTAACCCTAGCTCTCAACATAACCCTAACCCTGGGTCCAATCGGAATCCCAACCGGATCTCTAACCCTAGCCCTCAACATAACCCTAACCCTAGGTCCAATCGGAACCCTAAACGGATTTCTAACCGTAGCCATCAACATAACCCTAACCCTAGGTCCAATCGGAACTTTAACCGGATCTGTATACCTACCCCTCAACATAACACTAACCCTAGGTCCAATCGGAACCCTAACCGGATCTGTATACCTAGCCCTCAACATAACCCTAACCCTAGGTCCAATCGGAACCCTAACCGGATCTCTAACCCTAGCCCACAACATAACCCTAACCCTAGGTCCAATCCGAACCCTAACCGGATCTGTGTACCTAGCCCTAAACATAACCCTAACCCTTGGTCCAATCGGAATCCCAACCGGATCTCTAACCCTAGCCCTCAACATAACCCTAACCCTAGGTCCAATCGGAACCGTAAACGGATTTCTAACCGTAGCCATCAACATAACCCTAACCCTAGGTCCAATCGGAACTTTAACCGGATCTGTATACCTACCCCTCAACATAACACTAACCCTAGGTCCAATCGGAACCCTAACCGGATATGTATACCTAGCCCTCAACATAACCCTAACCCTAGGTCCAATCGGAACCCTAACCGGATCTCTAACCCTAGCCCACAACATAACCCTAACCCTAGGTCCAATCCGAACCCTAACCGGATCTGTGTACCTAGCCCTCAACATAACCCTAACCCTAGGTCCAATCGGAACCCCAACCGGAACTCTAACCCTAGCCCTCAACATAACCCTAACCCTAGGTCCAATCGGAAGCCTAACCGGATCTCTAACCCTAGCCCTCAACGTAACCCTAACCCTAGGTCCAATCGGAACCCTAACCGGATCTGTGTACCTAGCCCTCAACATAACCCTAACCCTAGGTCCAATCGGAACCCTAACCGGATCTCTAACCCTAGCCCTCAACATAACCCTAACCCTAGGTCCAATCCGAACCGTAACTGGATCTCTACCCCTCGCCCGCAACATAACCCTAACCCGAGGTCCAATCGGAACCCTAACCGGAACTCTAACCCTAGTCCTCAAAATAACCCTAACCCTAGGTCCAATCGGAACCCTAAGAGGATCTCTAACCCTAGCGCTCAACATATCACTAACCCTAGGTCCAATCGGAACCCTAAACGGATATCTAACCTTAGCCCTCAAGATAACCCTAACCCTAGGTCCAATCGGAACCCTAAACGGATATCTACCCCTAGCCCTCAACATAACCCTAACCCTAGGTCCAATCGGAACCCTAACCGGATATCTAACCCTAGCCCTCAACATAACCCTAACCCTAGTTCCAATCGGAACCCTAACAGGATCTCTACCCCAGCCCTCAACATAACCCTAACGCTAGGTCCAATCGGAACCCTATCCGGATCTCTACACCTCGCCCGCAACATAACCCTAACCTTAGGTCCAATCGGAACCCTAAACGGATTTCTAACCGTAGCCATCAACAAAACCCTAACCCTAGGTCCAATCGGAACCCTAACCGGATCTGTATACCTAGCCCTCAACATAACACTAACCCTAGGTCCAATCGGAACCCTAACCGGATATGTATACCTACCCTCAACATAACCCTAACCCTAGGTCCAATAGGAACCCTAACCGGATCTCTAACCCTAGCCCACAACATAACCCTAACCCTAGGTCCAATCGGAACCCTAACCGGATCTGTGTACCTAGCCCTCAACATAACCCTAACCCTAGGTCCAATCGGAACCCCAACCGGAACTCTAACCCTAGCCCTCAACATAACCCTAAACCTAGGTCCAATCGGAAGCCTAACCGGATCTCTAACCCTAGCCCTCAACGTAACCCTAACCCTAGGTCCAATCGGAACCCTAACCGGATCTCTGTACCTAGCCCTCAACATAACCCTAACCCTAGGTCCAATCAGAACCCTAACCGGATCTCTAACCCTAGCCCTCAACATAACCCTAACCGGAGGTCCAATCGGAACCCTAACCGGATCTCTAACCCTAGCCCTCAACATAACCCTAACCCTAGGTCCAATCAAAACCCTAACTGGATCTCTAACCCTAGCCCTCAATATAACCCTAACCCTAGGTCCAATCGGAACCCTAACCGGATCTCTAACCCTAGCCCTCAACGTAACCCTAACCCTAGGTCCAATCGGAACAGCAAACGGATATCTAACCCTAGCCCTCAACAGAACCTTAACCCTGGGTCCAATCGGAAACCTAACCGGATCTCTAACCCCCGCCCTCAACATAACCCTAATCCTAGGTCCAATCGGAACCCTAACCGGATCTCTACACCTCGCCCTCAACATAACCCTAACACTCGTTCCAATCGGAACCCTAGCCGATCTCTACCCCTCGCCCTAAACATAACCCTAACCCTAGGTCCAATCGGAACCCTAACCAGATCTCTAACCCTCGCCCTCAACATAACCCTAACCCTAGGTCCAATCGGAACCCTAACCGGATCTCTAACCCAGCCCGCAACATAACCCTAACCCGAGGTCCAATCGGAACCCTAACCGGATCTCTACCAGTCGCCCTCAACATAACGCTAAAACTTGGTCCAAACGGAACCCTAACCGGATATCGAACACTAGCCCTCAACATAACCCTAACCCTAGGTCTAATCGGAACCCTAACCGGATCTCTAACCCTAGCTCTCAACATAACACTAACCCTAGGTCCAATCGGAAGCCTAACCGGATCTCTAACCCTAGCCCTCAACATAACCCTAACCCTAGGTCCAATCGGAATCCTAACCGGATCTCTAACCCTAGCCCTCAACATAACCCTAACCCTAGGTCCAATGAAAACACTAACTGGATCTCTAACCCTAGCCCTCAACATAACCCTAACCCTAGGTCCAATCGGAATCCTAACCGGATCTCTAACCCTAGCCCTCAACATAACCCTAACCCTAGGTCCAATGAAAACACTAACTGGATCTCTAACCCTAGCCCTCAACATAACCCTAACCCTAGGTCCAATCAGTACCCTAACTGGATCTCTAACCCTAGCCCTCAACATAAACCTAACCCTACGTCCAATCGGAACCCTAACCGGATTTCTAACCCTAGCCTTCAACATAACCCTAACCCTACGTCCAATCGGAACCCTAACCGGATCTGTATACCTAGCCCTCAACATAACCCTAACCCTAGGTCCAATCGGAACCCTAACCGGATCTGTATACCTAGCCCTGAACATAACCCTAACCCTAGGTCCAATCGGAACCCTAACCGAATCTGTGTACCTAGACCTCAACATAACCCTAACCCTAGGTCCTATCGGAACCCTAACCGGATCTCTAACCCTAGCCCTCAACATAACCCTAACCCTAGGTCCAATCGGAACCCTAACCGGATCTCTAACCCTAGCCCTCAACATAACCCTAACCCTAGGTCCAATCGGAACCCTAACCGGATCTCTAACCCTAGCCCTCAACATAACCCTAACCCTAGGTCCAATCGGAACCGTATCCGGATCTCTAACCCTAGCCCTCAACGTAACCCTTACCCTAGGTCCAATCGGAACAGTAAACGGATATCTAACCCTAGCCCGCAACATAACCCGAACCCTTGGTCCAATCGGAAACCTAACCGGATCTCTAAACCTCGTCCTCAACATAACCCTAATCCTAGGTCCAATCGGAACCCTAACCGGATCTCTACACCTCGCCCTCAACATAACCCTAACCCTAGGTCCAATCGGAACCCTAGCCGGTTCTCTACCCCTCGCCCTCAACATAACCCTAACCCTAGGTCCAATCGGAACCCTAACCGGATATCTAACCCTAGCCCTCTACATAACCCTAACCGTAGTTCCAATGGGAACCCTAACAGGATCTCTAACCCAGCCCGCAACATAACCCTAACCCTAGGTCCAATCGGAACCCTAACCGGATCTCTACCCCTAGCCCTCAACATAACCCTAACCCTAGGTCTAATCGGAACCTTAACCGGATCTCTTAACCCAGCCCTCAACATAACCCTAACCCTAGTTCCAATCGGAACCCTAACAGGATCTCTACCCCAGCCCTCAACATAACCCTAACGCTAGGTCCAATTGGAACCCTAACCGTATCTCTACCCCTCGCCCGCAACATAACCCTAACCCGAGGTCCAATCGGAACCCTAACCGGATCTCTACATCTCGCCCTCAACATAACCCTAAACCTTGGTCCATCGGAACCCTAACCGGATATCTAACACTAGCCCTCAACATAACCCTAACCCTAGGTAAAAATCGGAACCCTAACCGGATCTCTAACCCTAGCTCTCAACATAACCCTAACCCTAGGTCCAATCTGAACCCTAACCGGATCTCTAACCCTAGCCCTCAACATAACCCTAACACTAGGTCCAATCGGAACCCTAACGGGATTTCTAACCCTAGCCTTCAACATAACCCTAACCCTAGGTCCAATCGGAACCCTAACCGGATCTGTATACCTAGCCCTCAACATAACCCTAACCCTGGGTCCAATCGGAATCCCAACCGGATCTCTAACCCTAGCCCTCAACATAACCCTAACCCTAGGTCCAATCGGAACCCTAAACGGATTTCTAACCGTAGCCATCAACATAACCCTAACCCTAGGTCCAATCGGAACTTTAACCGGATCTGTATACCTACCCCTCAACATAACACTAACCCTAGGTCCAATCGGAACCCTAACCGGATCTGTATACCTAGCCCTCAACATAACCCTAACCCTAGGTCCAATCGGAACCCTAACCGGATCTCTAACCCTAGCCCACAACATAACCCTAACCCTAGGTCCAATCCGAACCCTAACCGGATCTGTGTACCTAGCCCTAAACATAACCCTAACCCTTGGTCCAATCGGAATCCCAACCGGATCTCTAACCCTAGCCCTCAACATAACCCTAACCCTAGGTCCAATCGGAACCGTTAACGGATTTCTAACCGTAGCCATCAACATAACCCTAACCCTAGGTCCAATCGGAACTTTAACCGGATCTGTATACCTACCCCTCAACATAACACTAACCCTAGGTCCAATCGGAACCCTAACCGGATCTGTATACCTAGCCCTCAACATAACCCTAACCCTAGGTCCAATCGGAACCCTAACCGGATCTCTAACCCTAGCCCACAACATAACCCTAACCCTAGGTCCAATCCGAACCCTAACCGGATCTGTGTACCTAGCCCTCAACATAACCCTAACCCTAGGTCCAATCGGAACCCCAACCGGAACTCTAACCCTAGCCCTCAACATAACCCTAACCCTAGGTCCAATCGGAAGCCTAACCGGATCTCTAACCCTAGCCCTCAACGTAACCCTAACCCTAGGTCCAATCGGAACCCTAACCGGATCTGTGTACCTAGCCCTCAACATAACCCTAACCCTAGGTCCAATCGGAACCCTAACCGGATCTCTAACCCTAGCCCTCAACATAACCCTAACCCTAGGTCCAATCCAAACCGTAACTGGATCTCTACCCCTCGCCCGCAACATAACCCTAACCCGAGGTCCAATCGGAACCCTAACCGGAACTCTAACCCTAGTCCTCAAAATAACCCTAACCCTAGGTCCAATCGGAACCCTAAGAGGATCTCTAACCCTAGCGCTCAACATATCACTAACCCTAGGTCCAATCGGAACCCTAAACGGATATCTAACCCTAGCCCTCAAGATAACCCTAACCCTAGGTCCAATCGGAACCCTAAACGGATATCTAACCCTAGCCCTCAACATAACCCTAACCCTAGGTCCAATCGGAACCCTAACCGGATATCTAACCCTAGCCCTCAACATAACCCTAACCCTAGTTCCAATCGGAACCCTAACTGGATCTCTACCCCAGCCCTCAACATAACCCTAACGCTAGGTCCAATCGGAACCCTAACCGTATCTCTACCCCTCGCCCGCAACATAACCCTAACCCGAGGTCCAATCGGAACCCTAACCGGATCTCTACATCTCGCCCTCAACATAACCCTAAACCTTGGTCCAATCGGAACCCTAACCGGATATCTAACACTAGCCCTCAACATAACCCTAACCCTAGGTAAAAATCGGAACCCTAACCGGATCTCTAACCCTAGCTCTCAACATAACCCTAACCCTAGGTCCAATCTGAACCCTAACCGGATCTCTAACCCTAGCCCTCAACATAACCCTAACACTAGGTCCAATCGGAACCCTAACGGGATTTCTAACCCTAGCCTTCAACATAACCCTAACCCTAGGTCCAATCGGAACCCTAACCGGATCTGTATACCTAGCCCTCAACATAACCCTAACCCTGGGTCCAATCGGAATCCCAACCGGATCTCTAACCCTAGCCCTCAACATAACCCTAACCCTAGGTCCAATCGGAACCCTAAACGGATTTCTAACCGTAGCCATCAACATAACCCTAACCCTAGGTCCAATCGGAACTTTAACCGGATCTGTATACCTACCCCTCAACATAACACTAACCCTAGGTCCAATCGGAACCCTAACCGGATCTGTATACCTAGCCCTCAACATAACCCTAACCCTAGGTCCAATCGGAACCCTAACCGGATCTCTAACCCTAGCCCACAACATAACCCTAACCCTAGGTCCAATCCGAACCCTAACCGGATCTGTGTACCTAGCCCTAAACATAACCCTAACCCTTGGTCCAATCGGAATCCCAACCGGATCTCTAACCCTAGCCCTCAACATAACCCTAACCCTAGGTCCAATCGGAACCGTAAACGGATTTCTAACCGTAGCCATCAACATAACCCTAACCCTAGGTCCAATCGGAACTTTAACCGGATCTGTATACCTACCCCTCAACATAACACTAACCCTAGGTCCAATCGGAACCCTAACCGGATCTGTATACCTAGCCCTCAACATAACCCTAACCCTAGGTCCAATCGGAACCCTAACCGGATCTCTAACCCTAGCCCACAACATAACCCTAACCCTAGGTCCAATCCGAACCCTAACCGGATCTGTGTACCTAGCCCTCAACATAACCCTAACCCTAGGTCCAATCGGAACCCCAACCGGAACTCTAACCCTAGCCCTCAACATAACCCTAACCCTAGGTCCAATCGGAAGCCTAACCGGATCTCTAACCCTAGCCCTCAACATAACCCTAACCCTAGGTCCAATCCGAACCGTAACTGGATCTCTACCCCTCGCCCGCAACATAACCCTAACCCGAGGTCCAATCGGAACCCTAACCGGAACTCTAACCCTAGTCCTCAAAATAACCCTAACCCTAGGTCCAATCGGAACCCTAAGAGGATCTCTAACCCTAGCGCTCAACATATCACTAACCCTAGGTCCAATCGGAACCCTAAACGGATATCTAACCCTAGCCCTCAAGATAACCCTAACCCTAGGTCCAATCGGAACCCTATCCGGATCTCTACACCTCGCCCGCAACATAACCCTAACCCTAGGTCCAATCGGAACCCTAAACGGATTTCTAACCGTAGCCATCAACATAACCCTAACCCTAGGTCCAATCGGAACCCTAACCGGATCTGTATACCTAGCCCTCAACATAACACTAACCCTAGGTCCAATCGGAACCCTAACGGATCTGTATACCTACCCTCAACATAACCCTAACCCTAGGTCCAATCGGAACCCTAACCGGATCTCTAACCCTAGCCCACAACATAACCCTAACCCTAGGTCCAATCGGAACCCTAACCGGATCTGTGTACCTAGCCCTCAACATAACCCTAACCCTAGGTCCAATCGGAACCCCAACCGGAACTCTAACCCTAGCCCTCAACATAACCCTAACCCTAGGTCCAATCGGAAGCCTAACCGGATCTCTAACCCTAGCCCTCAACGTAACCCTAACCCTAGGTCCAATCGGAACCCTAACCGGATCTCTGTACCTAGCCCTCAACATAACCCTAACGCTAGGTCCAATCGGAACCCTAACCGGATCTCTAACCCTAGCCCTCAACATAACCCTAACCGGAGGTCCAATCGGAACCCTAACCGGATCTCTAACCCTAGCCCTCAACATAACCCTAACCCTAGGTCCAATCAAAACCCTAACTGGATCTCTAACCCTAGCACTCAATATAACCCTAACCCTAGGTCCAATCGGAACCCTAACCGGATCTCTAACCCTAGCCCTCAACGTAACCCTAACCCTAGGTCCAATCGGAACAGCAAACGGATATCTAACCCTAGCCCTCAACAGAACCCTAACCCTGGGTCCAATCGGAAACCTAACCGGATCTCTAACCCTCGCCCTCAACATAACCCTAATCCTAGGTCCAATCGGAACCCTAACCGGATCTCTACACCTCGCCCTCAACATAACCCTAACACTCGTTCCAATCGGAACCCTAGCCGATCTCTACCCCTCGCCCTAAACATAACCCTAACCCTAGGTCCAATCGGAACCCTAACCAGATCTCTAACCCTCGCCCTCAACATAACCCTAACCCTAGGTCCAATCGGAACCCTAACCGGATCTCTAACCCAGCCCGCAACATAACCCTAACCCGAGGTCCAATCGGAACCCTAACCGGATCTCTACCAGTCGCCCTCAACATAACGCTAAAACTTGGTCCAAACGGAACCCTAACCGGATATCGAACACTAGCCCTCAACATAACCCTAACCCTAGGTCTAATCGGAACCCTAACCGGATCTCTAACCCTAGCTCTCAACATAACCCTAACCCTAGGTCCAATCGGAAGCCTAACCGGATCTCTAACCCTAGCCCTCAACATAACCCTAACCCTAGGTCCAATCGGAATCCTAACCGGATCTCTAACCCTAGCCCTCAACATAACCCTAACCCTAGGTCCAATGAAAACACTAACTGGATCTCTAACCCTAGCCCTCAACATAACCCTAACCCTAGGTCCAATCGGAACCCCAACCGGATCTCTAACCCTAGCTCTCAACATAACCCTAACCCTAGGTCCAATCAGTACCCTAACTGGATCTCTAACCCTAGCCCTCAACATAAACCTAACCCTACGTCCAATCGGAACCCTAACCGGATTTCTAACCCTAGCCTTCAACATAACCCTAACCCTACGTCCAATCGGAACCCTAACCGGATCTGTATACCTAGCCCTCAACATAACCCTAACCCTAGGTCCAATCGGAACCCTAACCGGATCTGTATACCTAGCCCTCAACATAACCCTAACCCTAGGTCCAATCGGAACCCTAACCGAATCTGTGTACCTAGACCTCAACATAACCCTAACCCTAGGTCCTATCGGAACCCTAACCGGATCTCTAACCCTAGCCCTCAACATAACCCTAACCCTAGGTCCAATCGGAACCCTAACCGGATCTCTAACCCTAGCCCTCAACATAACCCTAACCCTAGGTCCAATCGGAACCCTAACCGGATCTCTAATCCTAGCCCTCAACATAACCCTAACCCTAGGTCCAATCGGAACCGTATCCGGATCTCTAACCCTAGCCCTCAACGTAACCCTTACCCTAGGTCCAATCGGAACAGTAAACGGATATCTAACCCTAGACCTCAACATAACCCGAACCCTTGGTCCAATCAGAAACCTAACCGGATCTCTAAACCTCGTCCTCAACATAACCCTAATCCTAGGTCCAATCGGAACCCTAACCGGATCTCTACACCTCGCCCTCAACATAACCCTAACCCTAGGTCCAATCGGAACCCTAGCCGGTTCTCTACCCCTCGCCCTCAACATAACCCTAACCCTAGGTCCAATCGGAACCCTAACCGGATATCTAACCCTAGCCCTCTACATAACCCTAACCGTAGTTCCAATGGGAACCCTAACAGGATCTCTAACCCAGCCCGCAACATAACCCTAACCCTAGGTCCAATCGGAACCCTAAACGGATATCTAAACCTAGCCCTCAACATAACCCTAACCCTAGGTCCAATCGGAACCCTGACCGGATATCTAACCCAGCCCTCTACACAACCCTAACCCTAGGTCCAATCGGAACCCTAACCGGATCTGTGTACCTAGACCTCAACATAACCCTAATCCTAGGTCCAATCGGAACCCTAACCGGATCTGTATACCTAGCCCTCAACATAACCCTAACCCTAGGTCCAATCGGAACCCTAACAGGATCTCTACCCCTCGCCCTCAACCTAGCCCTAACCCTAGGTCCAATCGCAACCCTAACCGTATCTCTAACCCTAGCCCTCAACATAACCCTAACCCTAGGTCCAATCGGAACCCTAAACGGATATCTAACCCTAGCCCTCAACATAACCCTAACCCTAGGTCCAATCAGAACCCTAAACGGATTTCTAACCGTAGCCATCAACATAACCCTAACCCTAGGTCCAATCGGAACCCTAACCGGATATGTATACCTAGCCCTCAACATAACACTAACCCTAGGTCCAATCGGAACCCTAACCGGATCTGTATACCTAGCCCTCAACATAACCCTAACCCTAGGTCCAATCGGAACCCTAACCGGATCTCTAACCCTAGCCCACAACATAACCCTAACCCTTGGTCCAATCCGAACCCTAACCGGATCTGTGTACCTAGCCCTCAACATAACCCTAACCCTAGGTCCAATCGGAACCCCAACCGGAACTCTAACCCTAGCCCTCAACATAACCCTAACCCTAGGTCCAAACGGAACCCTAACCGGATCTCTAACCCTAGCCCTCAACGTAACCCTAACCCTAGGTCCAATCGGAACCCTAACCGGATCTGTGTACCTAGCCCTCAACATAACCCTAACCCTAGGTCCAATCGGAACCCTAACCGGATCTCTAACCCTAGCCCTCAACATAAACCTAACCCTAGGTCCAATCGGAACCCTAACCGGATTTCTAACCCTAGCCTTCAACATAACCCTAACCCTAGGTCCAATCGGAACCCTAACCGGATCTGTATACCTAGCCCTCAACATAACCCTAACCCTAGGTCCAATCGGAACCCTAACCGGATCTGTATACCTAGCCCTCAACATAACCCTAACCCTAGGTCCAATCGGAACCCTAACCGGATCTCTAACCCTAGCCCACAACATAACCCTAACCCTAGGTCCAATCGGAACCCTAACCGGATCTGTGTACCTAGCCCTCAACACAACCCTAACCCTAGCTCCAATCGGAACCCCAACCGGATCTCTAACCCTAGCCCTCAACATAACCCTTACCCTAGGTCCAATCGGAAGCCTAACCGGATCTCTAACCCTAGCCCTCAACATAACCCTAAGCCTAGGTCCAATCGGAACCCTAACCGGATCTCTAACCCTAGCCCTCAACATAACCCTAACCCTAGGTCCAATCGGAACCCTAACCGGAACTCTAACACTAGCCCTCAAAATAACCCTAACCCTAGGTCCAATCGGAACCCTAAGCGGACCTCTAACCCTAGCGCTCAACATATCACTAACCCTAGGTCCAATCGGAACCCTAAACGGATATCTAACCCTAGCCCTCAACATAACCCTAACTCTAGGTCCAATCGGAACCCTAAACGGATATATAACCCTAGCCCTCAACATAACCCTAACCCTAGGTCCAATCGGAACCCTAACCGGATATCTAACCCTAGCCCTCAACATAACCCTAACCCTAGTTCCAATCGAAACCCTAACAGGATCTCTTCCCCAGCCCTCAACATAACCCTAAGGCTAGGTCCAATCGGAACCCTAACCGGATCTCTACCCCTCGCACGCAACATAACCCTAACCCGAGGTCCAATCGGAACCCTAACCGGATCTCTACATCTCGCCCTCAACATAACCCTAAACCTTGGTCCAATCGGAACCCTAACCGGATATCTAAAACTAGCCCTCAACATAACCCTAACCCTAGGTAAAAATCGGAACCCTAACCGGATCTCTAACCCTAGCTCTCAACATAACCCTAACCCTAGGTCCAATCTGAACCCTAACCGGATCTCTAACCCTAGCCCTCAACATAACCCTAACACTAGGTCCAATCGGAACCCTAACGGGATTTCTAACCCTAGCCTTCAACATAACCCTAACCCTAGGTCCAATCGGAACCCTAACCGGATCTGTATACCTAGCCCTCAACATAACCCTAACCCTGGGTCCAATCGGAACCCTAACCGGATCTGTGTACCTAGCCCTAAACATAACCCTAACCCTTGGTCCAATCGGAACCCCAACCGGATCTCTAACCCTAGCCCTCAACATAACCCTAACCCTAGGTCCAATCGGAACCCTAAACGGATATCTAACCCTAGCCCTCAACATAACCCTAACCCTAGGTCCAATCAGAACCCTAAACGGATTTCTAACCGTAGCCATCAACATAACCCTAACCCTAGGTCCAATCCGAACCCTAACCGGATCTGTGTACCTAGCCCTCAACATAACCCTAACCCTAGGTCCAATCGGAACCTCAACCGGAACTCTAACCTTAGCCCTCAACATAACCCTAACCCTAGGTCCAAACGGAACCCTAACCGGATCTCTAACCCTAGCCCTCAACGTAACCCTAACCCTAGGTCCAATCGGAACCCTAACCGGATCTGTGTACCTAGCCCTCAACATAACCCTAACCCTAGGTCCAATCGGAACCCTAACCAGATCTCTAACCCTAGCCCTCAACATAACCCTAACCCTAGGTCCAATCGGAACCGTAACCGGATCTCTACCCCTCGCCCGCAACATAACCCTAACCCGAGGTCCAATCGGAACCCTAACCGGAACTCTAACCCTAGCCCTCAAAATAACCCTAACCCGAGGCCCAATCTGAACCCTAAGCGGATCTCTAAACCTAGCGCTTAACATATCACTAACCCTAGGTCCAATCGGAACCCTAAACGGATCTCTAACCCTAGCTCTCAACATAACCCTAACCCTAGGTCCAATCTGAACCCTAACCGGATCTCTAACCCTAACCCTCAACATAACCCTAACACTAGGTCCAATCGGAACCCTAACGGGATTTCTAACCCTAGCCTTCAACATAACCCTAACCCTAGGTCCAATCGGAACCCTAACCGGATCTGTATACCTAGCCCTCAACATAACCCTAACCCTAGGTCCAATCGGAACCCTAACCGGATCTGTATACCTAGCCCTCAACATAACGCTAAACCTATGTCCAATCGGAATCCTAACAGGATCTCTACCCCTCGCCCTCAAAATAACCCTAACCCTAGGTCCAATTGGAACCCTAACCCGATCTCTAAACCTAGCCCTCAACATAACCCTAACCGTAGGTCCAATCGGAACCCTAACCGAATCTCTAACCCTAGCCCTCAACATAACCCTAACCCTGGGTCCAATCGGAACCCTAACCGGATCTGTGTACCTAGCCCTAAACATAACCCTAACCCTTGGTCCAATCGGAACCCCAACCGGATCTCTAACCCTAGCCCTCATCAGAACCCTAACCCTAGGTCCAATCGGAACCCTAAACGGATATCTAACCCTAGCCCTCAGCATAACCCTAACCCTAGGTCCAATCGGAACCTTAAACGGATTTCTAACCGTAGCCATCAACATAACCCTAACCCTAGGTCCAATCGGAACCCTAACCGGATCTGTATACCTAGCCCTCAACATAACACTAACCCTAGGTCCAATCGGAACCCTAACCGGATCTGTATACCTAGCCCTCAACATAACCCTAACCCTAGGTCCAATCGGAACCCTAACCGGATCTCTAACCCTAGCCCACAACATAACCCTAACCCTAGGTCCAATCGGAACCCTAACCGGATCTGTGTACCTAGCCCTCAACATAACCCTAACCCTAGGTCCAATCGGAACCCCAACCGGAACTCTAACCCTAGCCCTCAACATAACCCTAACCCTAGGTCCAATCGGAAGCCTAACCGGATCTCTAACCCTAGCCCTCAACGTAACCCTAACCCTAGGTCCAATCGGAACCCTAACCGGATCTGTGTACCTAGCCCTCAACATAACCCTAACCCTAGGTCCAATCGGAACCCTAACCGGATCTCTAACCCTAGCCCTCAACATAACCCTAACCCTAGGTCCAATCCGAACCGTAACTGGATCTCTACCCCTCGCCCGCAACATAACCCTATACCGAGGTCCAATCGGAACCCTAACCGGAACTCTAACCCTAGTCCTCAAAATAACCCTAACCCTAGGTCCAATCGGAACCCTAAGAGGATCTCTAACCCTAGCGCTCAACATATCACTAACCCTAGGTCCAATCGGAACCCTAAACGTATATCTAACCCTAGCCCTCAAGATAACCCTAACCCTAGGTCCAATCGGAACCCTAAACGGATATCTAACCCTAGCCCTCAACATAACCCTAACCCTAGGTCCAATCGGAACCCTAACCGGATATCTAACCCTAGCCCTCAACATAACCCTAACCCTAGTTCCAATCGGAACCCTAACAGGATCTCTACCCCAGCCCTCAACATAACCCTAACGCTAGGTCCAATCGGAACCCTAACCGTATCTCTACCCCTCGCCCGCAACATAACCCTAACCCGAGGTCCAATCGGAACCCTAACCGGATCTCTACATCTCGCCCTCAACATAACCCTAAACCTTGGTCCAATCGGAACCCTAACCGGATATCTAACACTAGCCCTCAACATAACCCTAACCCTAGGTAAAAATCGGAACCCTAACCGGATCTCTAACCCTAGCTCTCAACATAACCCTAACCCTAGGTCCAATCTGAACCCTAACCGGATCTCTAACCCTAGCCCTCAACATAACCCTAACACTAGGTCCAATCGGAACCCTAACGGGATTTCTAACCCTAGCCTTCAACATAACCCTAACCCTAGGTCCAATCGGAACCCTAACCGGATCTGTATACCTAGCCCTCAACATAACCCTAACCCTGGGTCCAATCGGAATCCCAACCGGATCTCTAACCCTAGCCCTCAACATAACCCTAACCCTAGGTCCAATCGGAACCCTAAACGGATTTCTAACCGTAGCCATCAACATAACCCTAACCCTAGGTCCAATCGGAACTTTAACCGGATCTGTATACCTACCCCTCAACATAACACTAACCCTAGGTCCAATCGGAACCCTAACCGGATCTGTATACCTAGCCCTCAACATAACCCTAACCCTAGGTCCAATCGGAACCCTAACCGGATCTCTAACCCTAGCCCACAACATAACCCTAACCCTAGGTCCAATCCGAACCCTAACCGGATCTGTGTACCTAGCCCTAAACATAACCCTAACCCTTGGTCCAATCGGAATCCCAACCGGATCTCTAACCCTAGCCCTCAACATAACCCTAACCCTAGGTCCAATCGGAACCGTAAACGGATTTCTAACCGTAGCCATCAACATAACCCTAACCCTAGGTCCAATCGGAACTTTAACCGGATCTGTATACCTACCCCTCAACATAACACTAACCCTAGGTCCAATCGGAACCCTAACCGGATCTGTATACCTAGCCCTCAACATAACCCTAACCCTAGGTCCAATCGGAACCCTAACCGGATCTCTAACCCTAGCCCACAACATAACCCTAACCCTAGGTCCAATCCGAACCCTAACCGGATCTGTGTACCTAGCCCTCAACATAACCCTAACCCTAGGTCCAATCGGAACCCCAACCGGAACTCTAACCCTAGCCCTCAACATAACCCTAACCCTAGGTCCAATCGGAAGCCTAACCGGATCTCTAACCCTAGCCCTCAACGTAACCCTAACCCTAGGTCCAATCGGAACCCTAACCGGATCTGTGTACCTAGCCCTCAACATAACCCTAACCCTAGGTCCAATCGGAACCCTAACCGGATCTCTAACCCTAGCCCTCAACATAACCCTAACCCTAGGTCCAGTCCGAACCGTAACTGGATCTCTACCCCTCGCCCGCAACATAACCCTAACCCGAGGTCCAATCGGAACCCTAACCGGAACTCTAACCCTAGTCCTCAAAATAACCCTAACCCTAGGTCCAATCGGAACCCTAAGAGGATCTCTAACCCTAGCGCTCAACATATCACTAACCCTAGGTCCAATCGGAACCCTAAACGGATATCTAACCCTAGCCCTCAAGATAACCCTAACCCTAGGTCCAATCGGAACCCTAAACGGATATCTAACCCTAGCCCTCAACATAACCCTAACCATAGGTCCAATCGGAACCCTAACCGGATATCTAACCCTAGCCCTCAACATAACCCTAACCCTAGTTCCAATTCGAACCCTAACAGGATCTCTACCCCAGCCCTCAACATAACCCTAACGCTAGGTCCAATCGGAACCCTATCCGGATCTCTACACCTCGCCCGCAACATAACCCTAACCCTAGGTCCAATCGGAACCCTAAACGGATTTCTAACCGTAGCCATCAACATAACCCTAACCCTAGGTCCAATCGGAACCCTAACCGGATCTGTATACCTAGCCCTCAACATAACACTAACCCTAGGTCCAATCGGAACCCTAACGGATCTGTATACCTACCCTCAACATAACCCTAACCCTAGGTCCAATCGGAACCCTAACCGGATCTCTAACCCTAGCCCACAACATAACCCTAACCCTAGGTCCAATCGGAACCCTAACCGGATCTGTGTACCTAGCCCTCAACATAACCCTAACCCTAGGTCCAATCGGAACCCCAACCGGAACTCTAACCCTAGCCCTCAACATAACCCTAACCCTAGGTCCAATCGGAAGCCTAACCGGATCTCTAACCCTAGCCCTCAACGTAACCCTAACCCTAGGTCCAATCGGAACCCTAACCGGATCTCTGTACCTAGCCCTCAACATAACCCTAACCCTAGGTCCAATCGGAACCCTAACCGGATATCTAACCCTAGCCCTCAACATAACCCTAACCGGAGGTCCAATCGGAACCCTAACCGGATCTCTAACCCTAGCCCTCAACATAACCCTAACCCTAGGTCCAATCAAAACCCTAACTGGATCTCTAACCCTAGCCCTCAATATAACCCTAACCCTAGGTCCAATCGGAACCCTAACCGGATCTCTAACCCTAGCCCTCAACGTAACCCTAACCCTAGGTCCAATCGGAACAGCAAACGGATATCTAACCCTAGCCCTCAACAGAACCCTAACCCTGGGTCCAATCGGAAACCTAACCGGATCTCTAACCCTCGCCCTCAACATAACCCTAATCCTAGGTCCAATCGGAACCCTAACCGGATCTCTACACCTCGCCCTCAACATAACCCTAACACTCGTTCCAATCGGAACCCTAGCCGATCTCTACCCCTCGCCCTAAACATAACCCTAACCCTAGGTCCAATCGGAACCCTAACCAGATCTCTAACCCTCGCCCTCAACATAACCCTAACCCTAGGTCCAATCGGAACCCTAACCGGATCTCTAACCCAGCCCGCAAGATAACCCTAACCCGAGGTCCAATCGGAACCCTAACCGGATCTCTACCAGTCGCCCTCAACATAACGCTAAAACTTGGTCCAAACGGAACCCTAACCGGATATCGAACACTAGCCCTCAACATAACCCTAACCCTAGGTCTAATCGGAACCCTAACCGGATCTCTAACCCTAGCTCTCAACATAACCCTAACCCTAGGTCCAATCGGAAGCCTAACCGGATCTCTAACCCTAGCCCTCAACATAACCCTAACCCTAGGTCCAATCGGAATCCTAACCGGATCTCTAACCCTAGCCCTCAACATAACCCTAACCCTAGGTCCAATGAAAACACTAACTGGATCTCTAACCCTAGCCCTCAACATAACCCTAACCCTAGGTCCAATCGGAACCCTAACCGGATATGTATACCTAGCCCTCAACATAACACTAACCCTAGGTCCAATCGGAACCCTAACCGGATCTGTATACCTAGCCCTCAACATAACCCTAACCCTAGGTCCAATCGGAACCCTAACCGGATCTCTAACCCTAGCCCACAACATAACCCTAACCCTAGGTCCAATCCGAACCCTAACCGGATCTGTGTACCTAGCCCTCAACATAACCCTAACCCTAGGTCCAATCGGAACCCGAACCGGAACTCTAACCCTAGCCCTCAACATAACCCTAACCCTAGGTCCAAACGGAACCCTTACCGGATATCTAACCCTAGCCCTCAACGTAACCCTAACCCTAGGTCCAATCGGAACCCTAACCGGATCTGTGTACCTAGCCCTCAACATAACCCTAACCCTAGGTCCAATCGGAACCCTAACCGGATCTCTAACCCTAGCCCTCAACATAAACCTAACCCTACGTCCAATCGGAACCCTAACCGGATTTCTAACCCTAGCCTTCAACATAACCCTAACCCTAGGTCCAATCGGAACCCTAACCGGATCTGTATACCTAGCCCTCAACATAACCCTAACCCTAGGTCCAATCGGAACCCTAACCGGATCTGTATACCTAGCCCTCAACATAACCCTAACCCTAGGTCCAATCGGAACCCTAACCGGATCTCTAACCCTAGCCCACAACATAACCCTAACCCTAGGTCCAATCGGAACCCTAACCGGATCTGTGTACCTAGCCCTCAACACAACCCTAACCCTAGGTCCAATCGGAACCCGAACCGGATCTCTAACCCTAGCCCTCAACATAACCCTTACCCTAGGTCCAATCGGAAGCCTAACCGGATCTCTAACCCTAGCCCTCAACATAACCCTAAGCCTAGGTCCAATCGGAACCCTAACCGGATCTCTAACCCTAGCCCTCAACATAACCCTAACCCTAGGTCCAATCGGAACCCTAACCGGAACTCTAACACTAGCCCTCAAAATAACCCTAACCCTAGGTCCAATCGGAACCCTAAGCGGACCTCTAACCCTAGCGCTCAACATATCACTAACCCTAGGTCCAATCGGAACCCTAAACGGATATCTAACCCTAGCCCTCAACATAACCCTAACTCTAGGTCCAATCGGAACCCTAAACGGATATATATCCCTAGCCCTCAACATAACCCTAACCCTAGGTCCAATCGGAACCCTAACCGGATATCTAACCCTAGCCCTCAACATAACCCTAACCCTAGTTCCAATCGGAACCCTAACAGGATCTCTTCCCCAGCCCTCAACATAACCCTAAGGCTAGGTCCAATCGGAACCCTAACCGGATCTCTACCCCTCGCCCGCAACATAACCCTAACCCGAGGTCCAATCGGAACCCTAACCGGATCTCTACATCTCGCCCTCAACATATCCCTAAACCTTGGTCCAATCGGAACCCTAACCGGATATCTAAAACTAGCCCTCAACATAACCCTAACCCTAGCTAAAAATCGGAACCCTAACCGGATCTCTAACCCTAGCTCTCAACATAACCCTAACCCTAGGTCCAATCTGAACCCTAACCGGATCTCTAACCCTAGCCCTCAACATAACCCTAACACTAGGTCCAATCGGAACCCTAACGGGATTTCTAACCCTAGCCTTCAACATAACCCTAACCCTAGGTCCAATCGGAACCCTAACCGGATCTGTATACCTAGCCCTCAACATAACCCTAACCCTGGGTCCAATCGGAACCCTAACCGGATCTGTGTACCTAGCCCTAAACATAACCCTAACCCTTGGTCCAATCGGAACCCCAACCGGATCTCTAACCCTCGCCCTCAACATAACCCTAACCCTAGGTCCAATCGGAACCCTAAACGGATATCTAACCCTAGCCCTCAACATAACCCTAACCCTAGGTCCAATCAGAACCCTAAACGGATTTCTAACCGTAGCCATCAACATAACCCTAACCCTAGGTCCAATCCGAACCCTAACCGGATCTGTGTACCTAGCCCTCAACATAACCCTAACCCTAGGTCCAATCGGAACCCCAACCGGAACTCTAACCTTAGCCCTCAACATAACCCTAACCCTAGGTCCAAACGGAACCCTAACCGGATCTCTAACCCTAGCCCTCAACGTAACCCTAACCCTAGGTCCAATCGGAACCCTAACCGGATCTGTGTACCTAGCCCTCAACATAACCCTAACCCTAGGTCCAATCGGAACCCTAACCAGATCTCTAACCCTAGCCCTCAACATAACCCTAACCCTAGGTCCAATCGGAACCGTAACCGGATCTCTACCCCTCGCCCGCAACATAACCCTAACCCGAGGTCCAATCGGAACCCTAACCGGAACTCTAACCCTAGCCCTCAAAATAACCCTAACCCGAGGCCCAATCTGAACCCTAAGCGGATCTCTAAACCTAGCGCTCAACATATCACTAACCCTAGGTCCAATCGGAACCCTAAACGGATCTCTAACCCTAGCTCTCAACATAACCCTAACCCTAGGTCCAATCTGAACCCTAACCGGATCTCTAACCCTAACCCTCAACATAACCCTAACACTAGGTCCAATCGGAACCCTAACGGGATTTCTAACCCTAGCCTTCAACATAACCCTAACCCTAGGTCCAATCGGAACTCTAACCGGATCTGTATACCTAGCCCTCAACATAACCCTAACCCTAGGTCCAATCGGAACCCTAACCGGATCTGTATACCTAGCCCTCAACATAACGCTAAACCTATGTCCAATCGGAATCCTAACAGGATCTCTACCCCTCGCCCTCAAAATAACCCTAACCCTAGGTCCAATCGGAACCCTAACCCGATCTCTAAACCTAGCCCTCAACATAACCCTAACCGTAGGTCCAATCGGAACCCTAACCGAATCTCTAACCCTAGCCCTCAACATAACCCTAACCCTGGGTCCAATCGGAACCCTAACCGGATCTGTGTACCTAGCCCTAAACATAACCCTAACCCTTGGTCCAATCGGAACCCCAACCGGATCTCTAACCCTAGCCCTCATCAGAACCCTAACCCTAGGTCCAATCGGAACCCTAAACGGATATCTAACCCTAGCCCTCAACATAACCCTAACCCTAGGTCCAATCGGAACCTTAAACGGATTTCTAACCGTAGCCATCAACATAACCCTAACCCTAGGTCCAATCGGAACCCTAACCGGATCTGTATACCTAGCCCTCAAAATAACACTAACCCTAGGTCCAATCGGAACCCTAACCGGATCTGTATACCTAGCCCTCAACATAACCCTAACCCTAGGTCCAATCGGAACCCTAACCGGATCTCTAACCCTAGCCCACAACATAACCCTAACCCTAGGTCCAATCGGAACCCTAACCGGATCTGTGTACCTAGCCCTCAACATAACCCTAACCCTAGGTCCAATCGGAACCCCAACCGGAACTCTAACCCTAGCCCTCAACATAACCCTAACCCTAGGTCCAATCGGAAGCCTAACCGGATCTCTAACCCTAGACCTCAACGTAACCCTAACCCTAGGTCCAATCGGAACCCTAACCGGATCTCTAACCCTAGCTCTCAACATAACCCTAACCCTAGGTCCAATCGGAACCCTAACCGGATATCTAACCCTAGCCCTCTACATAACCCTAACCCTAGTTCCAATCGGAACCCTAACAGGATCTCTAACCTAGCCCGCAACATAACCCTAACCGTAGGTCCAATCGGAACCCTAAACGGATATCTAAACCTAGCCCTCAACATAACCCTAACCCTAGGTCCAATCGGAACCCTAACCGGATATCTAACCCTGGCCCTCTACATAACCCTAAACCTAGGTCCAATCGGAACCCTAAACCGATCTGTGTACCTAGACCTCAACATAACCCTAACCCTAGGTCCAATCGGAACCCTAACCGGATCTGTATACCTAGCCCTCAACATAACCCTAACCCTAGGTCCAATCGGAACCCTAAGCGGACCTCTAACCCTAGCGCTCAACATATCACTAACCCTAGGTCCAATCGGAACCCTAAACGGATATCTAACCCTAGCCCTCAACATAACCCTAACTCTAGGTCCAATCGGAACCCTAAACGGATATATAACCCTAGCCCTCAACATAACCCTAACCCTAGGTCCAATCGGAACCCTAACCGGATATCTAACCCTAGCCCTCAACATAACCCTAACCCTAGTTCCAATCGGAACCCTAACAGGATCTCTTCCCCAGCCCTCAACATAACCCTAAGGCTAGGTCCAATCGGAACCCTAACCGGATCTCTACCCCTCGCCCGCAACATAACCCTAACCCGAGGTCCAATCGGAACCCTAACCGGATCTCTACATCTCGCCCTCAACATAACCCTAAACCTTGGTCCAATCGGAACCCTAACCGGATCTGTATACCTATCCCTCAACATAACCCTAACCCTAGGTCCAATCGGAACCCTAACCGGATATCTAACCCTAGCCCTCAACATAACCCTAACCCTAGTTCCAATCGGAACCCTAACAGGATCTCTTCCCCAGCCCTCAACATAACCCTAAGGCTAGGTCCAATCGGAACCCTAACCGGATCTCTACCCCTCGCCCGCAACATAACCCTAACCCGAGGTCCAATCGGAACCCTAACCGGATCTCTACATCTCGCCCTCAACATAACCCTAAACCTTGGTCCAATCGGAACCCTAACCGGATCTGTATACCTATCCCTCAACATAACCCTAACCCTAGGTCCAATCGGAACCCTAACCGGATCTGTATACCTAGCCCTCAACATAACCCTAACCCTAGGTCCAATCGGAACCCTAACCGGATCTCTAACCCTAGCCCACAACATAACCCTAACCCTAGGTCCAATCGGAACCCTAACCGGATCTGTGTACCTAGCCCTCAACATAACCTTAACCCTAGGTCCAATCGGAACCCCAACCGGATCTCTAACCCTAGCCCTCAACATAACCCTAACCCTAGGTCCAATCGGAGGCTAACCGGATCTCTAACCCTAGCCCTCAACATAACCCCAACCCTAGGTCCAATCGGAATCCTAACCGGATCTCTAACCCTAGCCCTCAACATAACCCTAACCCTAGGTCCAATGAAAACGCTAACTGGATTTCTAAACCTAGCCCTCAACATAACCCTAACCCTAGGTCAAATGAAAACACTAACTGGATTTCTAAACCTAGCCCTCAACATAACCCTAACCCTAAATCCAATCGGAACCCTAACCGGATCTCTAACCTTAGCTCTCAACATAACCCTAACCCTAGGTCCAATCAGTACCCTAACCGGATCTCTAACCCTAGCCCTCAACATAAAACTAACCCTACGTCCAATCGGAACCCTAACCGGATTTCTAACCCTAGCCTTCAACATAACCCTAACCCTAGGTCCAATCGGAACCCTAACCGGATCTGTATACCTAGCCCTCAACATAACCCTAACCCTAGGTCCAATCGGAACCCTAACCGGATCTGTATACCTAGCACTCAACATAACCCTAACCCTAGGTCCAATCGGAACCCTAACCGGATCTCTAACCCTAGCCCACAACATAACCCTAACCCTAGGTCCAATCGGAACCCTAACCGGATCTGTGTACCTAGCCCTCAACATAACCCTAACCCTAGGTCCAATCGGAACCCCAACCGGATCTCTAACCCTAGCCCTCAACATAACCCTAACCCTAGGTCCAATCGGAACCCTAACAGGATCTCTTCCCCAGCCCTCAACATAACCCTAACGCTAGGTCCAATCGGAACCCTAACCGGATCTCTACCCCTCGCCCGCAACATAACCCTAACCCGAGGTCCAATCGGAACCCTAACCGGATCTCTACATCTCGCCCTCAACATAAACCTAAACCTTGGTCCAATCGGAACCCTAACCGGATATCTAACACTAGCCCTCAACATAACCCTAACCCTAGGTCCAATCGGAACCCTAACCGGAACTCTAACACTAGCCCTCAAAATAACCCTAACCCTAGGTCCAATCGGAACCCTAAGCGGACCTCTAACCCTAGCGCTCAACATATCACTAACCCTAGGTCCAATCGGAACCCTAAACGGATATCTAACCCTAGCCCTCAACATAACCCTAACTCTAGGTCCAATCGGAACCCTAAACGGATATATAACCCTAGCCCTCAACATAACCCTAACCCTAGGTCCAATCGGAACCCTAACCGGATATCTAACCCTAGCCCTCAACATAACCCTAACCCTAGTTCCAATCGGAACCCTAACAGGATCTCTTCCCCAGCCCTCAACATAACCCTAAGGCTAGGTCCAATCGGAACCCTAACCGGATCTCTACCCCTCGCCCGCAACATAACCCTAACCCGAGGTCCAATCGGAACCCTAACCGGATCTCTACATCTCGCCCTCAACATAACCCTAAACCTTGGTCCAATCGGAACCCTAACCGGATCTGTATACCTATCCCTCAACATAACCCTAACCCTAGGTCCAATCGGAACCCTAACCGGATCTGTATACCTAGCCCTCAACATAACCCTAACCCTAGGTCCAATCGGAACCCTAACCGGATCTCTAACCCTAGCCCACAACATAACCCTAACCCTAGGTCCAATCGGAACCCTAACCGGATCTGTGTACCTAGCCCTCAACATAACCTTAACCCTAGGTCCAATCGGAACCCCAACCGGATCTCTAACCCTAGCCCTCAACATAACCCTAACCCTAGGTCCAATCGGAGGCTAACCGGATCTCTAACCCTAGCCCTCAACATAACCCCAACCCTAGGTCCAATCGGAATCCTAACCGGATCTCTAACCCTAGCCCTCAACATAACCCTAACCCTAGGTCCAATGAAAACACTAACTGGATTTCTAAACCTAGCCCTCAACATAACCCTAACCCTAGGTCCAATGAAAACACTAACTGGATTTCTAAACCTAGCCCTCAACATAACCCTAACCCTAAATCCAATCGGAACCCTAACCGGATCTCTAACCTTAGCTCTCAACATAACCCTAACCCTAGGTCCAATCAGTACCCTAACCGGATCTCTAACCCTAGCCCTCAACATAAAACTAACCCTACGTCCAATCGGAACCCTAACCGGATTTCTAACCCTAGCCTTCAACATAACCCTAACCCTAGGTCCAATCGGAACCCTAACCGGATCTGTATACCTAGCCCTCAACATAACCCTAACCCTAGGTCCAATCGGAACCCTAACCGGATCTGTATACCTAGCACTCAACATAACCCTAACCCTAGGTCCAATCGGAACCCTAACCGGATCTCTAACCCTAGCCCACAACATAACCCTAACCCTAGGTCCAATCGGAACCCTAACCGGATCTGTGTACCTAGCCCTCAACATAACCCTAACCCTAGGTCCAATCGGAACCCCAACCGGATCTCTAACCCTAGCCCTCAACATAACCCTAACCCTAGGTCCAATCGGAACCCTAACAGGATCTCTTCCCCAGCCCTCAACATAACCCTAACGCTAGGTCCAATCGGAACCCTAACCGGATCTCTACCCCTCGCCCGCAACATAACCCTAACCCGAGGTCCAATCGGAACCCTAACCGGATCTCTACATCTCGCCCTCAACATAAACCTAAACCTTGGTCCAATCGGAACCCTAACCGGATATCTAACACTAGCCCTCAACATAACCCTAACCCTAGGTAAAAATCGGAACCCTAACCGGATCTCTAACCCTAGCTCTCAACATAACCCTAACCCTAGGTCCAATCTGGACCCTAACCGGATCTCTAACCCTAGCCCTCAACATAACCCTAACACTAGGTCAAATCGGAACCCTAACGGGATTTCTAACCCTAGCCTTCAACATAACCCGAACCCTAGGTCCAATCGGAACCCTAACCGGATCTGTATACCTAGCCCTCAACATAACCCTAACCCTGGGTCCAATCGGAACCCTAACCGGATCTGTGTACCTAGCCCTAAACATAACCCTAACCCTTGGTCCAATCGGAACCCCAACCGGATCTCTAACCCTAGCCCTCAACATAACCCTAACCCTAGGTCCAATCAGAACCCTAAACGGATTTCTAACCGTAGCCATCAACATAACCCTAACCCTAGGTCCAATCGGAACCCTAACCGGATATGTATACCTAGCCCTCAACATAACACTAACCCTAGGTCCAATCGGAACCCTAACCGGATCTGTATACCTAGCCCTCAACATAACCCTAACCCTAGGTCCAATCGGAACCCTAACCGGATCTCTAACCCTAGCCCACAACATAACCCTAACCCTAGGTCCAATCCGAACCCTAACCGGATCTGTGTACCTAGCCCTCAACATAACCCTAACCCTAGGTCCAATCGGAACCCCAACCGGAACTCTAACCCTAGCCCTCAACATAACCCTAACCCTAGGTCCAAACGGAACCCTAACCGGATCTCTAACCCTAGCCCTCAACGTAACCCTAACCCTAGGTCCAATCGAAACCCTAACCGGATCTGTGTACCTAGCCCTCAACATAACCCTAACCCTAGGTCCAATCGGAACCCTAACCGGATCTCTAACCCTAGCCCTCAACATAACCCTAACCCTAGGTCCAATCGGAACCCTAACCGGAACTCTAACACTAGCCCTCAAAATAACCCTAACCCTAGGTCCAATCGGAACCCTAAGCGGACCTCTAACCCTAGCGCTCAACATATCACTAACCCTAGGTCCAATCGGAACCCTAAACGGATATCTAACCCTAGCCCTCAACATAACCCTAACTCTAGGTCCAATCGGAACCCTAAACGGATATATAACCCTAGCCCTCAACATAACCCTAACCCTAGGTCCAATCGGAACCCTAACCGGATATCTAACCCTAGCCCTCAACATAACCCTAACCCTAGTTCCAATCGGAACCCTAACAGGATCTCTTCCCCAGCCCTCAACATAACCCTAAGGCTAGGTCCAATCGGAACCCTAACCGGATCTCTACCCCTCGCCCGCAACATAACCCTAACCCGAGGTCCAATCGGAACCCTAACCGGATCTCTACATCTCGCCCTCAACATAACCCTAAACCTTGGTCCAATCGGAACCCTAACCGGATCTGTATACCTAGCCCTCAACATAACGCTAACCCTATGTCCAATCGGAACCCTAACCGGATCTGTATACCTAGCCCTCAACATAACCCTAACCCTAGGTCCAATCGGAACCCTAACCGGATCTCTAACCCTAGCCCACAACATAACCCTAACCCTAGGTCCAATCGGAACCCTAACCGGATCTGTGTACCTAGCCCTCAACATAACCTTAACCCTAGGTCCAATCGGAACCCCAACCGGATCTCTAACCCTAGCCCTCAACATAACCCTAACCCTAGGTCCAATAGGAGGCTAACCGGATCTCTAACCCTAGCCCTCAACATAACCCCAACCCTAGGTCCAATCGGAATCCTAACCGGATCTCTAACCCTAGCCCTCAACATAACCCTAACCCTAGGTCCAATGAAAACACTAACTGGATTTCTAAACCTAGCCCTCAACATAACCCTAACCCTAGGTCCAATGAAAACACTAACTGGATTTCTAAACCTAGCCCTCAACATAACCCTAACCCTAAATCCAATCGGAACCCTAACTGGATCTCTAACCTTAGCTCTCAACATAACCCTAACCCTAGGTCCAATCAGTACCCTAACCGGATCTCTAACCCTAGCCAGCCCTCAACATAAAACTAACCCTACGTCCAATCGGAACCCTAACCGGATTTCTAACCCTAGCCTTCAACATAACCCTAACCCTAGGTCCAATCGGAACCCTAACCGGATCTGTATACCTAGCCCTCAACATAACCCTAACCCTAGGTCCAATCGGAACCCTAACCGGATCTGTATACCTAGCCCTCAACATAACCCTAACCCTAGGTCCAATCGGAACCCTAACCGGATCTCTAACCCTAGCCCACAACATAACCCTAACCCTAGGTCCAATCGGAACCCTAACCGGATCTGTGTACCTAGCCCTCAACATAAACCTAACCCTAGGTCCAATCGGAACCCCAACCGGATCTCTAACCCTAGCCCTCAACATAACCCTAACCCTAGGTCCAATCGGAAGCCTAACCGGATCTCTAACCCTAGCCCTCAACATAGCCCTAAGCCTAGGTCCAATCGGAACCCTAACCGGATCTCTAACCCTAGCCCTCAACATAACCCTAACCCTAGGTCCAATCGGAACCCTAACCGGTACTCTAACACTAGCCCTCAAAATAACCCTAACTCTAGGTCCAATCGGAACCCTAAGCGGACCTCTAACCCTAGCGCTCAACATATCACTAACCCTAGGTCCAATCGGAACCCTAAACGGATATCTAACCCTAGCCCTCAACATAACCCTAACTCTAGGTCCAATCGGAACCCTAAACGGATATATAACCCTAGCCCTCAACATAACCCTAACCCTAGGTCCAATCGGAACCCTAACCGGATATCTAACCCTAGCCCTCAACATAACCCTAACCCTAGTTCCAATCGGAACCCTAACAGGATCTCTACCCCCGCCCTCAACATAACCCTAACGCTAGGTCCAATCGGAACCCTAACCGGATCTCTACCCCTCGCCCTCAACATAACCCTAACCCGAGGTCCAATCGGAACCCTAACCGGATCTCTACATCTCGCCCTCAACATAACCCTAAACCTTGGTCCATTCGGAACCCTAACCGGATATCTAACACTAGCCCTCAACATAACCCTAACCCTAGGTAAAAATCGGAACCCTAACCGGATCTCTAACCCTAGCTCTCAACATAACCCTAACCCTAGGTCCAATCTGAACCCTAACGGGATTTCTAACCCTAGCCTTCAACATAACCCTAACCCTAGGTCCAATCGGAACCCTAACCGGATGTGTATACCTAGCCCTCAACATAACCCTAACCCTAGGTCCAATCGGAACCCTAATCGGATCTGAATACCTAGCCCTCAACATAACCCTAAACCTATGTCCAATCGAAATCCTAACAGGATCTCTACCCCTCGCCCTCAACATAACCCTAACCCTAGTTCCAATCGGAACCCTAAACGGATATCTAAACCTAGCCCTCAACATAACCCTAACCCTAGGTCCAATCGGAACCCTAAACGGATATCTAACCGTAGCCCTCAACATAACCCTAACCCTAGGTCCAATCGGAACCCTAACCGGATCTGTGTACCTAGACCTCAACATAACCCTAACCCTAGGTCCTATCGGAACCCTAACCGGATCTCTAACCCTAGCTCTCAACATAACCCTAACCCTAGGTCCAATCGGAACCCTAACCGGATCTGTGTACCTAGACCTCAACATAACCCTAACCCTAGGTCCTATCGGAACCCTAACCGGATCTCTAACCCTAGCCCTCAACATAACCCTAACCCTATGTCCAATCGGAACCCTAACCGGATCTCTAACCCTAGCCCTCAACATAACCCTAACCCTAGGTCCAATCGGAACCCTAACCGGATCTGTATACCTAGCCCTCAACATAACCCTAACCCTAGGTCCAATCGGAACCCTAACCGGATCTCTAACCCTAGCCCTCAACATAACCCTAACCCTAGGTCCAATCGGAACAGTAAACGGATATCTAACCCTAGCCCTCAACATAACCCGAACCCTTGGTCCAATCGGAAACCTAACCGGATCTGTGTACCTAGCCCTCAACATAACCCTAACCCTAGGTCCAATCGGAACCCCAACCGGATCTCTAACCCTAGCCCTCAACATAACCCGTACCCTAGGTACAATCGGAAGCCTAACCGGATCTCTAACCCTAGCCCTCAACATAACCCTAAGCCTAGGTCCAATTGGAACCCTAACCGGATCTGTGTACCTAGCCCTCAACATAACCCTAACCCTAGGTCCAATCGGAACCCCAACCGGATCTCTAACCCTAGCCCTCAACATAACCCTAACCCTAGGTCCAATCGGAACCCCAACCGGATCTCTAACCCTAGCCCTCAACATAACCCTTACCCTAGGTCCAATCGGAAGCCTAACCGGATCTCTAACCCTAGCCCTCAACGTAACCCTAACCCTAGGTCCAATCGGAACAGTAAACGGATATCTAACCCTAGCCCTCAACATAACCCGAACCCTTGGTCCAATCGGAAACCTAACCGGATCTCTAACCCTAGCTCTCAACATAACCCTAACCCTAGGTCCTATCGGAACCCTAACAGGATCTCTACCCCTCGCCCTCAACCTAGCCCTAACCCTAGGTCCAATCGCAACCCTAACCGGATCTCTAACCCTAACCCTCAACATAACCCTAACCCTAGGTTCAATCGTATCCCTAACCGGATCTCTAAGGCTAGCCCTCAACATAACCCTAACCCTAGGTCCAATCGGAACCCTAACCGGATCTCTAACCCTAGCTCTCAACATAACCCTAACCCTAGGTCCAATCAGTACCCTAACCGGATCTCTAACCCTAGCCCTCAACATAAACCTAACCCTACGTCCAAACGGAACCCTAACCGGATTTCTAACCCTAGCCTTCAACATAACCCTAACCCTAGGTCCAATCGGAACCCTAACCGGATCTGTATACCTAGCCCTCAACATAACCCTAACCCTAGGTCCAATCGGAACCCTAACCGGATCTGTATACCTAGCCCTCAACATAACCCTAACCCTAGGTCCAATCGGAACCCTAACCGGATCTCTAACCCTAGCCCACAACATAACCCTAACCCTAGGTCCAATCGGAACCCTAACCGGATCTGTGTACCTAGCCCTCAACATAACCCTAACCCTAGGTCCAATCGGAACCCCAACCGGATCTCTAACCCTAGCCCTCAACATAACCCTTACCCTAGGTCCAATCGGAAGCCTAACCGGATCTCTAACCCTAGCCCTCAACATAACCCTAAGCCTAGGTCCAATCGGAACCCTAACCGGATCTCTAACCCTAGCCCTCAACATAACCCTAACCCTAGGTCCAATCGGAACCCTAACCGGAACTCTAACACTAGCCCTCAAAATAACCCTAACCCTAGGTTCAATCGGAACCCTAAGCGGACCTCTAACCCTAGCGCTCAACATATCACTAACCCTAGGTCCAATCGGAACCCTAAACGGATATCTAACCCTAGCCCTCAACATAACCCTAACTCTAGGTCCAATCGGAACCCTAAACGGATATATAACCCTAGCCCTCAACATAACCCTAACCCTAGGTCCAATCGGAACCCTAACCGGATATCTAACCCTAGCCCTCAACATAACCCTAACCCTAGTTCCAATCGGAACCCTAACAGGATCTCTTCCCCAGCCCTCAACATAACCCTAACGCTAGGTCCAATCGGAACCCTAACCGGATCTCTACCCCTCGCCCGCAACATAACCCTAACCCGAGTTCCAATCGGAACCCTAACCGGATCTCTACATCTCGCCCTCAACATAACCCTAAACCTTGGTCCAATCGGAACCCTAACCGGATATCTAAAACTAGCCCTCAACATAACCCTAACCCTAGGTAAAAATCGGAACCCTAACCGGATCTCTAACCCTAGCTCTCAACATAACCCTAACCCTAGGTCCAATCTGAACCCTAACCGGATCTCTAACCCTAGCCCTCAACATAACCCTAACACTAGGTCCAATCGGAACCCTAACGGGATTTCTAACCCTAGCCTTCAACATAACCCTAACCCTAGGTCCAATCGGAACCCTAACCGGATCTGTATACCTAGCCCTCAACATAACCCTAACCCTGGGTCCAATCGGAACCCTAACCGGATCTGTGTACCTAGCCCTAAACATAACCCTAACCCTTGGTCCAATCGGAACCCCAACCGGATCTCTAACCCTAGCCCTCAACATAACCCTAACCCTAGGTCCAATCGGAACCCTAAACGGATATCTAACCCTAGCCCTCAACATAACCCTAACCCTAGGTCCAATCAGAACCCTAAACGGATTTCTAACAGTAGCCATCAACATAACCCTAACCCTAGGTCCAATCGGAACCCTAACCGGATCTCTAACCCTAGCCCTCAACATAACACTAACCCTAGGTCCAATCGGAACCCTAACCGGATCTGTATACCTAGCCCTCAACATAACCCTAACCCTAGGTCCAATCGGAATCCTAACCGGATCTCTAACCCTAGCCCACAACATAACCCTAACCCTAGGTCCAATCCGAACCCTAACCGGATCTGTGTACCTAGCCCTCAACATAACCCTAACCCTAGGTCCAATCGGAACCCCAACCGGAACTCTAACCCTAGCCCTCAACATAACAATAACCCTAGGTCCAAACGGAACCCTAACCGGATCTCTAACCCTAGCCCTCAACGTAACCCTAACCCTAGGTCCAATCGGAACCCTAACCGGATCTGTGTACCTAGCCCTCAACATAACCCTAACCCTAGGTCCAATCGGAACCCTAACCAGATCTCTAACCCTAGCCCTCAACGTAACCCTAACCCTAGGTCCAATCGGAACCCTAAGCGGATCTGTGTACCTAGCCCTCAACATAACCCTAACCCTAGGTCCAATCGGAACCCTAACCAGATCTCTAACCCTAGCCCTCAACATAACCCTAACCCTAGGTCCAATCGGAACCGTAACCGGATCTCTACCCCTCGCCCGCAACATAACCCTAACCCGAGGTCCAATCGGAACCCTAACCGGATATCTAACCCTAGCCCTCAACATAACCCTAACCCTAGTTCCAATCGGAACCCTAACAGGATCTCTACCCCAGCCCTTAACATAACCCTAACGCTAGGTCCAATCGGAACCCTAACCGGATCTCTACATCTCGCCCTCAACATAACCGTAAACCTTGGTCCAATCGGAACCCTAACCCGATCTCTAAACCTAGCCCTCAACATAACCCTAACCCTAGGGAAAAATCGGAACCCTAACCGGATCTCTAACCCTAGCTCTCAACATAACCCTAACCCTAGGTCCAATCTGAACCCTAACCGGATCTCTAACCCTAGCCCTCAACATAACCCTAACACTAGGTCCAATCGGAACCCTAACGGGATTTCTAACCCTAGCCTTCAACATAACCCTAACCCTAGGTCCAATCGGAACCCTAACTGGATCTGTATACCTAGCCCTCAACATAACCCTAACCCTAGGTCCAATCGGAACCCTAACCGGATCTGTATACCTAGCCCTCAACATAACCCTAAACCTAAGTCCAATCGGAATCCTAACAGGATCTCTACCCCTCGCCCTCAACATAACCCTAACCCTAGGTCCAATCGGAACCCTAACCCGATCTCTAAACCTAGCCCTCAACATAACCCTAACCGTAGGTCCAATCGGAACCCTAACCGAATCTCTAACCCTAGCCCTCAACATAACCCTAACCCTGGGTCCAATCGGAACCCTAACCGGATCTGTGTACCTAGCCCTCAACATAACCCTAAACCTATGTTCAATCGGAATCCTAACAGGATCTCTACCCCTCGCCCTCAACGTAACCCTAACCCTAGGTCCAATCGGAACCCTAACCCGATCTCTAAACCTAGCCCTCAACATAACCCTAACCGTAGGTCCAATCGGAACCCTAACCGGATCTCTAACCCTAGCCCACAACATAACCCTAACCCTAGGTCCAATCGGAACCCTAACCGGATCTGTGTACCTAGCCCTCAACATAACCCTAACCCTAGGTCCAATCGGAACCCTAACCGGATCTCTAACCCTAGCTCTCAACATAACCCTAACCCTAGGTCCAATCGGAAGCCTAACCGGATCTCTAACCCTAGCCCTCAACATAACCCTAACCCTAGGTCCAATCGGAATCCTAACCGGATCTCTAACCCTAGCCCTCAACATAACCCTAACCCTAGGTCCAATGAAAACACTAACTGGATATCTAACCCTAGCCCTCAACATAACCCTAACCCTAGGTCCAATCAGAACCCCAACCGGATCTCTAACCCTAGCTCTCAACAGAACCCTAACCCTAGGTCCAATCAGTACCCTAACCGGATCTCTAACCCTAGCCCTCAACATAAACCTAACCCTACGTCCAATCGGAACCCTAACCGGATTTCTAACCCTAGCCTTCAACATAACCCTAACCCTAGGTCCAATCGGAACCCTAACCGGATCTGTATACCTAGCCCTCAACATAACCCTAACCCTAGGTCCAATCGGAACCCTAACCGGATCTGTATACCTAGCCCTCAACATAACCCTAACCCTAGGTCCAATCGGAACCCTAACCGGATCTGTATACCTAGCCCTCAACATAACCCTAACCCTAGGTCCAATCGGAACCGTAACCGGATCTCTACCCCTCGCCCGCAACATAACCCTAACCCGAGGTCCAATCGGAACCCTAACCGGATATCTAACCCTAGCCCTCAACATAACCCTAACCCTAGTTCCAATCGGAACCCTAACAGGATCTCTACCCCAGCCCTTAACATAACCCTAACGCTAGGTCCAATCGGAACCCTAACCGGATCTCTACATCTCGCCCTCAACATAACCCTAAACCTTGGTCCAATCGGAACCCTAACCCGATCTCTAAACCTAGCCCTCAACATAACCCTAACCCTAGGGAAAAATCGGAACCCTAACCGGATCTCTAACCCTAGCTCTCAACATAACCCTAACCCTAGGTCCAATCTGAACCCTAACCGGATCTCTAACCCTAGCCCTCAACATAACCCTAACACTAGGTCCAATCGGAACCCTAACGGGATTTCTAACCCTAGCCTTCAACATAACCCTAACCCTAGGTCCAATCGGAACCCTAACTGGATCTGTATACCTAGCCCTCAACATAACCCTAACCCTAGGTCCAATCGGAACCCTAACCGGATCTGTATACCTAGCCCTCAACATAACCCTAAACCTAAGTCCAATCGGAATCCTAACAGGATCTCTACCCCTCGCCCTCAACATAACCCTAACCCTAGGTCCAATCGGAACCCTAACCCGATCTCTAAACCTAGCCCTCAACATAACCCTAACCGTAGGTCCAATCGGAACCCTAACCGAATCTCTAACCCTAGCCCTCAACATAACCCTAACCCTGGGTCCAATCGGAACCCTAACCGGATCTGTGTACCTAGCCCTCAACATAACCCTAAACCTATGTTCAATCGGAATCCTAACAGGATCTCTACCCCTCGCCCTCAACGTAACCCTAACCCTAGGTCCAATCGGAACCCTAACCCGATCTCTAAACCTAGCCCTCAACATAACCCTAACCGTAGGTCCAATCGGAACCCTAACCGGATCTCTAACCCTAGCCCACAACATAACCCTAACCCTAGGTCCAATCGGAACCCTAACCGGATCTGTGTACCTAGCCCTCAACATAACCCTAACCCTAGGTCCAATCGGAACCCTAACCGGATCTCTAACCCTAGCTCTCAACATAACCCTAACCCTAGGTCCAATCGGAAGCCTAACCGGATCTCTAACCCTAGCCCTCAACATAACCCTAACCCTAGGTCCAATCGGAATCCTAACCGGATCTCTAACCCTAGCCCTCAACATAACCCTAACCCTAGGTCCAATGAAAACACTAACTGGATATCTAACCCTAGCCCTCAACATAACCCTAACCCTAGGTCCAATCAGAACCCCAACCGGATCTCTAACCCTAGCTCTCAACAGAACCCTAACCCTAGGTCCAATCAGTACCCTAACCGGATCTCTAACCCTAGCCCTCAACATAAACCTAACCCTACGTCCAATCGGAACCCTAACCGGATTTCTAACCCTAGCCTTCAACATAACCCTAACCCTAGGTCCAATCGGAACCCTAACCGGATCTGTATACCTAGCCCTCAACATAACCCTAACCCTAGGTCCAATCGGAACCCTAACCGGATCTGTATACCTAGCCCTCAACATAACCCTAACCCTAGGTCCAATCGGAACCCTAACCGGATCTGTATACCTAGCCCTCAACATAACCCTAACCCTAGGTCCAATCGGAACCCTAACCGGATCTCTAACTCTAGCCCACAACATAACCCTAACCCTAGGTCCAATCGGAACCCCAACCGGATCTCTAACCCTAGCCCTCAACATAACCCTTACCCTAGGTCCAATCGGAAGCCTAACCGGATCTCTAACCCTAGCCCTCAACATAACCATAAGCCTAGGTCCAATCGGAACCCTAACCGGATCTCTAACCCTAGCCCTCAACATAACCCTAACCCTAGGTCCAATCGGAACCCTAACCGGAACTCTAACACTAGCCCTCAAAATAACCCTAACCCTAGGTTCAATCGGAACCCTAAGCGGACCTCTAACCCTAGCGCTCAACATATCACTAACCCTAGGTCCAATCGGAACCCTAAACGGATATCTAACCCTAGCCCTCAACATAACCCTAACTCTAGGTCCAATCGGAACCCTAAACGGTTATATAACCCTAGCCCTCAACATAACCCTAACCCTAGGTCCAATCGGAACCCTAACCGGATATCTAACCCTAGCCCTCAACATAACCCTAACCCTAGTTCCAATCGGAACCCTAACAGGATCTCTTCCCCAGCCCTCAACATAACCCTAACGCTAGGTCCACTCGGAACCCTAACCGGATCTCTACCCCTCGCCCGCAACATAACCCTAACCCGAGGTCCAATCGGAACCCTAACCGGATCTCTACATCTCGCCCTCAACATAACCCTAAACCTTGGTCCAATCGGAACCCTAACCGGATATCTAAAACTAGCCCTCAACATAACCCTAACCCTAGGTAAAAATCGGAACCCTAACCGGATCTCTAACCCTAGCTCTCAACATAACCCTAACCCTAGGTCCAATCTGAACCCTAACCGGATCTCTAACACTAGCCCTCAACATAACCCTAACACTAGGTCCAATCGGAACCCTAACGGGATTTCTAACACTAGCCTTCAACATAACCCTAACCCTAGGTCCAATCGGAACCCTAACCGGATCTGTATACCTAGCCCTCAACATAACCCTAACCCTGGGTCCAATCGGAACCCTAACCGGATCTGTGTACCTAGCCCTAAACATAACCCTAACCCTTGGTCCAATCGGAACCCCAACCGGATCTCTAACCCTAGCCCTCAACATAACCCTAACCCTAGGTCCAATCGGAACCCTAAACGGATATCTAACCCTAGCCCTCAACATAACCCTAACCCTAGGTCCAATCAGAACCCTAAACGGATTTCTAACCGTAGCCATCAACATAACACTAACCCTAGGTCCAATCGGAACCCTAACCGGATCTCTAACCCTAGCCCTCAACATAACACTAACCCTAGGTCCAATCGGAACCCTAACCGGATCTGTATACCTAGCCCTCAACATAACCCTAACCCTAGGTCCAATCGGAACCCTAACCGGATCTCTAACCCTAGCCCACAACATAACCCTAACCCTAGGTCCAATCCGAACCCTAACCGGATCTGTGTACCTAGCCCTCAACATAACCCTAACCCTAGGTCTAATCGGAACCCCAACCGGAACTCTAACCCTAGCCCTCAACATAACCCTAACCCTAGGTCCAAACGGAACCCTAACCGGATCTCTATCCCTAGCCCTCAACGTAACCCTAACCCTAGGTCCAATCGGAACCCTAACCGGATCTGTGTACCTAGCCCTCAACATAACCCTAACCCTAGGTCCAATCGGAACCCTAACCAGATCTCTAACCCTAGCCCTCAACATAACCCTAACCCGAGGTCCAATCGGAACCCTAACCGGAACTCTAACCCTAGCCCTCAAAATAACCCTAACCCGAGGTCCAATCTGAACCCTAAGCGGATCTCTAACCCTAGCGCTCAACATATCACTAACCCTAGGTCCAATCGGAACCCTAAACGGATATCTAACCCTAGCCCTCAACATAACCCTAACCCTAGGTCCAATCGGAACCCTAACCGGATATCTAACCCTAGCCCTCAACATAACCCTAAGCCTAGTTCCAATCTGAACCCTAACCGGATCTCTAACCCTAGCCCACAACATAACCCTAACACTAGGTCCAATCGGAACCCTAACGGGATCTGTGTACCTAGCCCTCAACATAACCCTAACCCTAGGTCCAATCGGAACCCTAACCGGATCTCTAACCCGAGCTCTCAACATAACCCTAACCCTAGGTCCAATCGGAAGCCTAACCGGATCTCTAACCCTAGCCCTCAACATAACCCTAACCCTAGGTCCAATTGGAATCCTAACCGGATCTCTAACCCTAGCCCTCAACATAACCCTAACCCTAGGTCCAATGAAAACACTAACTGGATATCTAACCCTAGCCCTCAACATAACCCTAACCCTAGGTCCAATCGGAACCCCAACCGGATCTCTAACCCTAGCTCTCAACAGAACCCTAACCCTAGGTCCAATCAGTACCCTAACCGGATCTCTAACCCTAGCCCTCAACATAAACCTAACCCTACTTCCAATCGGAACCCTAACCGGATTTCTAACCCTAGCCTTCAACATAACCCTAACCCTAGGTCCAATCGGAACCCTAACCGGATCTGTATACCTAGCCCTCAACATAACCCTAACCCTAGGTCCAATCGGAACCCTAACCGGATCTGTATACCTAGCCCTCAACATAACCCTAACCCTAGGTACAATCGGAACCCTAACCGGATCTGTATACCTAGCCCTCAACATAACCCTAACCCTAGGTCCAAACGGAACCCTAACCGGATCTGTATACCTAGCCCTCAACATAACCCTAACCCTAGTCCAATCGGAACCCTAACCGGATCTCTAACCCTAGCCCACAACATAACCCTAACCCGAGGTCCAATCGGAACCCTAACCGGATCTGTGTACCTAGCCCTCAACATAACCCTAACCCTAGGTCCAATCGGAACCCCAACCGGATCTCTAACCCTAGCCCTCAACATAACCCTTACCCTAGGTCCAATCGGAAGCCTAACCGGATCTCTAACCCTAGCCCTCAACCTAACCCTAACCCTAGGTCCAATCGCAACCCTAACCGGATCTCTAACCCTAGCCCTCAACATAACCCTAACCCTAGGTTCAATCTTAACCCTAACCGGATCTCTAACGCTAGCCCTCAACATTACCCTAACCCTAGGTCTAATCGGAACCCTAAACGGATATCTAAACCTAGCCCTCAACATAACCTTAACCCTAGGTCCAATCGGAACCCTCACCGGATATCTAACCCTGGCCCTCTACATAACCCTAACCCTAGGTCCAATCGGAACCCTAACCGGATCTGTGTACCTAGACCTCAACATAACCCTAACCTTAGGTCCAATCGGAACCCTAACCGGATCTGTAACGCTAGCCCTCAACATAACCCTAACCCTAGGTCCAATAGGAACCCTAACCGGAGCTGTATACCACGCCCTCAACATAACCCTAACCCTAGGTCCAATCGGAACCCTAACCGGATCTCTAACCCTAGCCCTCAACCTAACCCTAACCCTAGGTCCAATCGCAACCCTAACCGGATCTCTAACCCTAGCCCTCAACATAACCCTAACCCTAGGTCCAATCGGAACCGTAACCGGATCTCTAACCCTAGCCCTCAACATAACCCTAACCCTAGGTCCAATCAAAACCCTAACTGGATCTCTAACCCTAGCCCTCAATATAACCCTAACCCTAGGTCCAATCGGAACCCTAACCGGATCTCTAAACCTAGCCCTCAACGTAACCCTAACCGTAGGTCCAATCGGAACAGTAAACGGATATCTAACCCTAGCCCTCAACATAACCCTAACCCTGGGTCCAATCGGAAACCTAACCGGAACTCTAACCCTCCCCCTCAACATAACCCTAATCCTAGGTCCAATCGGAACCCTAACCGGATCTCTACACCTCTCCCTCAACATAACCCTAACCCTAGTTCCAATCGTAACCCTATCCGGTTCTCTACCCCTCGCCCTAAACATAACCCTAACCCTAGTTCCAATCGGAACCCTAACCGGATCTCTAACCCTAGCCCTAAACATAACCCTAACCCTAGGTCCAATCGGAACCCTAAACGGATATCTAACCCTAGCCCTCAACATAAGCCTAACCCTAGGTCCAATCGGAACCCTAAACGGATATCTAACCCTAGCCCTCAACATAACCCTAACCCTAGGTACAATCGGAACCCTAACAGGAACTCTACCCCTCACCCTCAACATAACCCTAACCCTAGGTCCAATCAGAACCCTAACCGGATCTCTATCCCTAGCCCTCAACATAATCATAACCCTAGGTCCAATCGGAACCCTAAACGGATATCTAACCCTAGCCCTCAACATAACCCTAACCCTAGGTCCATTCGGAACCCTAAACGGATATCTAACCCTAGCCCTCTACATAACCCTAACCCTAGTTCCAATCGGAACCCTAACAGGATCTCTAACCCTAGCTCTCAACATAACCCTAACCCTAGGTCCAATCGGAACCCTAACCGGATATCTAACCCTAGCCCTCTACATAACCCTAACCCTAGTTCCAATCGGAACCCTAACAGGATCTCTAACCCAGCCCGCAACCTAACCCTAACCATAGGTCCAATCGGAACCCTAAACGGATATCTAAACCTAGCCCTCAACATAACCCTAACCCTAGGCCCAATCGGAACCCTAACCGGATATCTAACCCTGGCCCTCTACATAACCCTAACCCTAGGTCCAATCGGAACCCTAACCGGATCTGTGTACCTAGACCTCAACATAACCCTAACCCTAGGTCCAATCGGAACCCTAACCGGATCTGTATACCTAGCCCTCAACATAACCCTAACCCTAGGTCCAATCGGAACCCTAACCGGATCTGTATACATAGCCCTCAACATAACCCTAACCCTAGGTCCAATCGGAACCCTAACCGGATCTCTAAACCTAGCCCTCAACCTAACCCTAACCCTAGGTCCAATCGCAACCCTAACCGGATCTCTAACCCTAGCCCTCAACATAACCCTAACCCTAGGTTCAATCCTATCCCTAACCGGATCTCTAACGCTAGCCCTCAACATAACCCTAACCCTAGGTCTAATCGGAAACCTAAACGGATATCTAAACCTAGCCCTCAACATAACCCTAACCCTAGGTCCAATCGGAAGCCTAACCGGATATCTAACCCTGGCCCTCTACATAACCCTAACCCTAGGTCCAATCGGAACCCTAACCGGATCTGTGTACCTAGACCTCAACATAACCCTAACCCTAGGTCCAATCGGAACCCTAACCGGATCTGTATATCTAGCCCTCAACATAACCCTAACCCTAGGTCCAATCGGAACCCTAACAGGATCTCTTACCCTAGCCCTCAACATAACCCTAACCCTAGGTTCAATCGTATCCCTAACCGGATCTCGAACGCTAGCCCTCAACATAACCCTAACCCTAGGTCCAATAGGAACCCTAACCGGAGCTGTATACCTCGCCCTCAACATAACCCTAACCCTAGGTCCAATCGGAACCCTAACCGGATCGCTAACCCTAGCCCTCAACCTAACCCTAACCCTAGGTCCAATCGGAACCCTAACCGGATCTCTAACCCTAGCCCTCAACCTAACCCTAACCCTAGGTCCAATCGCAACCCTAACCGGATCTCTAACCCTAGCCCTCAACATAACCCTAACCCTAGGTTCAATCGTATCCCTAACCGGATCTCTAACGCTAGCCCTCAACATAACCCTCACCCTAGGTCCAATCGGAACCCTAACCGGATCTCTATACCTAGCCCTCAACATAACCCTAACCCTAGGTCCAATCGGAACCCTAACCGGATCTCTAACCCTAGCCCTCAACATAACCCTAACCCTAGGTCCAATCGGAACCGTAACCGGATCTCTAACCCTAGCCCTCAACATAACCCTAAACCTAGGTCCAATCAAAACCCTAACTGGATCTCTAACACTAGCCCTCAATATAACCCTAACCCTAGGTCCAATCGGAACCCTAACCGGATCGCTAACCCTAGCCCTCAACGTAACCCTAACCGTAGGTCCAATCGGAACAGTAAACGGATATCTAACCCTAGCCCTCAACATAACCCTAACCCTGGGTCCAATCGGAAACCTAACCGGATCTCTAACCCTCGCCCTCAACATAACCCTAATCCTAGGTCCAATCGGAACCCTAACCGGATCTCTACACCTCGCCCTCAACATAACCCTAACCCTAGTTCCAATCGGAACCCTAGCCGGTTCTCTACCCCTCGCCCTAAACATAACCCTAACCCTAGGTCCAATCGGAACCCTAACCAGATCTCTAACCCTCGCCCTCAACATAACCCTAACCCTAGGTCCAATCAGAACCCTAACCGGATCTCAAACCCTAGCCCTAAACATAACCCTAACCCTAGGTCCAATCGCAACCCTAACCGGATCTCTAACCCGAGCCCTCAACATAACCCTAACCCTAGGTTCAATCGTATCCCTAACCGGATCTCTAACGCTACCCCTCAACATAACCCTAACCCTAGGTCTAATCGGAACCCTAAACGGATATCTAAACCTAGCCCTCAACACAACCCTAATCCTAGGTCCAATCGGAACCCTAACCGGATATCTAACCCTGGCCCTCTACATAACCCTAACCCTAGGTCCAATCGGAACCCTAACCGGATCTGTGTACCTAGACCTCAACATAACCCTAACCCTAGGTCCAATCGGAACCCTAACGGGATCTGTATACCTAGCCCTCAACATAACCCTAACCCTAGGTCCAATCGGAAACCTAACCGGATCTCTAACCCTAGCCCTCAACCTAACCCTAACCCTAGGTCAAATCGCAACCCTAACCGGATCTCTAACCCTAGCCCTTAACATAACCCTAACCCTAGGTTCAATCGTATCCCTAACCGGATCTCTACCGCTAGCCCTCAACATAACCCTAACCCTAGGTCCAATCGGAACCCTAACCGGATCTCTATACCTAGCCCTCAACATAACCCTAACCCTAGGTCCAATCGGAACCCTAACCGGATCTCTAACCCTAGCCCTCAACATAACCCTAACCCTAGGTCCAATCGGAACCGTAACCGGATCTCTAACCCTAGCCCTCAACATAACCCTAACCCTAGGTCCAATCAAAACCCTAACTGGATCTCTAACCCTAGCCCTCAATATAATCCTAACCCTAGGTCCAATCGGAACCCTAACCGGATCTCTAACCCTAGCCCTCAACGTAACCCTAACCGTAGGTCCAATCGGAACAGTAAACGGATATCTAACCCTAGCCCTCAACATAACCCTAACCCTGGGTCCAATCGGAAACCTAACCGGATCTATAACCCTCGCCCTCAACATAACCCTAATCCTAGGTCCAATCGGAACCCTATCCGGATCTCTACATCTCGCCCTCAACATAACCCTAACCCTAGTTCCAATCATAACCCTAGCCGGTTCTCTACCCCTCGCCTTAAACATAACCCTAACCCTAGGACCAATCGGAACCCTAACCAGATCTCTAACCCTCGCCCTCAACATAACCCTAACCCTAGGTCCAATCGGAACCCTAACCGGATCTCTAACCCTAGCCCTAAACATAACCCTAACCCTAGGTCCAATCGGAACCCTAAAAGGATATCTAACCCTAGGCCTCAACATAAGCCTAACCCTAGGTCCAATCGGAACCCTAAACGGATATCTAACCCTAGCCCTCAACATAACCCTAACCCTAGGTACAATCGGAACCCTAACAGGAACTCTACCCCTCGCCCTCAACATAACCCTAACCCTAGGTCCAATCAGAACCCTAACCGGATCTCTATCACTAGCCCTCAACATAATCATAACCCTAGGTCCAATCGGAACCCTAAACGGATATCTAACCCTCGCCCTCAACATAACCCTAACCCTAGGTCCAATGGGAACCCTAACCGGATCTCTAACCCTAGCCCTAAACATAACCCTAACCCTAGGTCCAATCGGAACCCTAAACGGATATCTAACCCTAGCCCTCAACATAAGCCTAACCCTAGGTCCAATCGGAACCCTAAACGGATATCTAACCCTAGCCCTCAACATAACCCTAACCCTAGTTCCAATCGGAACCCTAACCGGATATCTAACCCTAGCCCTCTACATAACCCTAACCCTAGTTCCAATCGGAACCCTAACAGGATGTCTAACCCAGCCCGCAACCTAACCCTAACCCTAGGTACAATCGGAACCCTAAACGGATATCTAAACCTAGCCCTCAACATAACCCTAACCCTAGGCCCAATCGGAACCCTAACCGGATATCTAACCCTGGCCCTCTACATAACCCTAACCCTAGGTCCAATCGGAACCCTAACCGGATCTGTGTACCTAGACCTCAACATAACCCTAACCCTAGGTCCAATCGGAACCCTAACCGGATCTGTATACCTAGCCCTCAACATAACCCTAACCCTAGGTCCAATCGGAACCCTAACCGGATCTGTATACCTAGCCCTCAACATAACCCTAACCCTAGGTCCAATCGGAACCCTAACCGGATCTCTAACCCTAGCCCTCAACCTAACCCTAACCCTAGGTCCAATCGCAACCCTAACCGGATCTCTAACCCTAGCCCTCAACATAACCCTAACCCTAGGTTCAATCCTATCCCTAACCGGATCTCTAACGCTAGCCCTCAACATAACCCTAACCCTAGGTCTAATCGGAACCCTAAACGGATATCTAAACCTAGCCCTCAACATAACCCTAACCCTAGGTCCAATCGGAAGCCTAACCGGATATCTAACCCTGGCCCTCTACATAACCCTAACCCTAGGTCCAATCGGAACCCTAACCGGATCTGTGTACCTAGACCTCAACATAACCCTAACCCTAGGTCCAATCGGAACCCTAACCGGATCTGTATACCTAGCCCTCAACATAACCCTAACCCTAGGTCCAATCGGAACCCTAACAGGATCTCTTACCCTAGCCCTCAACATAACCCTAACCCTAGTTTCAATCGTATCCCTAACCGGATCTCTAACGCTAGCCCTCAACATAACCCTAACCCTAGGTCCAATAGGAACCCTAACCGGAGCTGTATACCTCGCCCTCAACATAACCCTAACCCTAGGTCCAATCGGAACCCCAACCGGATCGCTAACCCTAGCCCTCAACCTAACCCTAACCCTAGGTCCAATCGGAACCCTAACCGGATCTCTAACCCTAGCCCTCAACATAACCCTAACCCTAGGTCCAATCGGAACCCTAACCAGATCTCTATACCTAGCCCTCAACATAACCCTAACCCTAGGTCCAATCGGAACCCTAACCGGATCTCTAACCCTAGCCCTCAACATAACCCTAACCCTAGTTCCAATCGGAACCGTAACCGGATCTCTAACCCTAGCCCTCAACATAACCCTAACCCTAGGTCCAATCAAAACCCTAACTGGATCTCTAACCCTAGCCCTCAATATAACCCTAACCCTAGGTCCAATCGGAACCCTAACCGGATCTCTAACCCTAGCCCTCAACGTAACCCTAACCGTAGGTCCAATCGGAACAGTAAACGGATATCTAACCCTAGCCCTCAACATAACCCTAACCCTGGGTCCAATCGGAAACCTAACTGGATCTCTAACCCTCGCCCTCAACATAACCCTAATCCTAGGTCCAATCGGAACCCTAACCGGATCTCTACACCTCGCACTCAACATAACCCTAACCCTAGTTCCAATCGGAACCCTAGCCGGTTCTCTACCCCTCGCCCTAAACATAACCCTAACCCTAGGTCCAATCGGAACCCTAACCAGATCTCTAACCCTCGCCCTCAACATAACCCTAACCCTAGGTCCAATCGGAACCCTAACCGGATCTCTAACCCTAGCCCTAAACATAACCCTAACCCTAGGTCCAATCGCAACCCTAACCGGATCTCTAACCCGAGCCCTCAACATAACCATAACCCTAGGTTCAATCGTATCCCTAACCGGATCTCTAACGCTAGCCCTCAACATAACCCTAACCCTAGGTCCAATCGGAACCCTAAACGGATATCTAAACCTAGCCCTCAACATAACCCTAATCCTAGGTCCAATCGGAACCCTAACCGGATATCTAACCCTGGCCCTCTACATAACCCTAACCCTAGGTCCAATCGGAACCCTAACCGGATCTGTGTACCTAGACCTCAACATAACCCTAACCCTAGGTCCAATCGGAACCCTAACCGGATCTGTATACCTAGCCCTCAACATAACCCTAACCCTAGGTCCAATCGGAACCCTAACCGGATCTCTAACGCTAGCCCTCAACATAACCCTAACCCTAGGTCCAATAGGAACCCTAACCGGAGCTGTATACCTCGCCCTCAACATAACCCTAACCCTAGGTCCAATCGGAACCCTAACCGGATCTCTAACCCTAGCCCTCAACCTAACCCTAACCCTAGGTACAATCGCAACCCTAACCGGATCTCTAACCCTAGCCCTTAACATAACCCTAACCCTAGGTTCAATCGTATCCCTAACCGGATCTCTAACGCTAGCCCTCAACATAACCCTAACCCTAGGTCCAATCGGAACCCTAACCGGATCTCTATACCTAGCCCTCAACATAACCCTAACCCTAGGTCCAATCGGAACCCTAACCGGATCTCTAACCCTAGCCCTCAACATAACCCTAACCCTAGGTCCAATCGGAACCGTAACCGGATCTCTAACCCTAGCCCTCAACATAACCCTAACCCTAGGTCCAATCAAAACCCTAACTGGATCTCTAACCCTAGCCCTCAATATAACCCTAACCCTAGGTCCAATCGGAACCCTAACCGGATCTCTAACCCTAGCCCTCAACGTAACCCTAACCGTAGGTCCAATCGGAACAGTAAACGGATATCTAACCCTCGCCCTCAACATAACCCTAACCCTAGTTTCAATCCTATCCCTAACCGGATCTCTAACGCTAGCCCTCAACATAACCCTAACCCTAGGTCTAATCGGAACCCTAAACGGATATCTAAACCTAGCCCTCAACATAACCCTAACCCTAGGTCCAATCGGAAGCCTAACCGGATATCTAACCCTGGCCCTCTACATAACCCTAACCCTAGGTCCAATCGGAACCCTAACCGGATCTGTGTACCTAGACCTCAACATAACCCTAACCCTAGGTCCAATCGGAACCCTAACCGGATCTGTATACCTAGCCCTCAACATAACCCTAACCCTAGGTCCAATCGGAACCCTAACAGGATCTCTTACCCTAGCCCTCAACATAACCCTAACCCTAGGTTCAATCGTATCCCTAACCGGATCTCTAACGCTAGCCCTCAACATAACCCTAACCCTAGGTCCAATAGGAACCCTAACCGGAGCTGTATACCTCGCCCTCAACATAACCCTAACCCTAGGTCCAATCGGAACCCTAACCGGATCGCTAACCCTAGCCCTCAACCTAACCCTAACCCTAGGTCCAATCGGAACCCTAACCGGATCTCTAACCCTAGCCCTCAACCTAACCCTAACCCTAGGTCCAATCGCAACCCTAACCGGATCTCTAACCCTAGCCCTCAACATAACCCTAACCCTAGGTTCAATCGTATCCCTAACCGGATCTCTAACGCTAGCCCTCAACATAACCCTAACCCTAGGTCCAATCGGAACCCTAACCGGATCTCTATACCTAGCCCTCAACATAACCCTAACCCTAGGTCCAATCGGAACCCTAACCGGATGTCTAACCCTAGCCCTCAACATAACCCTAACCCTAGGTCCAATCGGAACCGTAACCGGATCTCTAACCCTAGCCCTCAACATAACCCTAACCCTAGGTCCAATCAAACCCTAACTGGATCTCTAACCCTAGCCCTCAATATAACCCTAACCCTAGGTCCAATCGGAACCCTAACCGGATCTCTAACCCTAGCCCTCAACGTAACCCTAACCGTAGGTCCAATCGGAACAGTAAACGGATATCTAACCCTAGCCCTCAACATAACCCTAACCCTGGGTCCAATCGGAAACCTAACCGATCTCTAACCCTCGCCCTCAACATAACCCTAATCCTAGGTCCAATCGGAACCCTAACCGGATCTCTACACCTCGCCCTCAACATAACCCTAACCCTAGTTCCAATCGGAACCCTAGCCGGTTCTCTACCCCTCGCCCTAAACATAACCCTAACCCTAGGTCCAATCGGAACCCTAACCAGATCTCTAACCCTCGCCCTCAACATAACCCTAACCCTAGGTCCAATCGGAACCCTAACCGGATCTCTAACCCTAGCCCTCAACATAACCCTAACCCTAGGTCCAATCGGAACCGTAACCGGATCTCTAACCCTAGCCCTCAACATAACCCTAACCCTAGGTCCAATCAAAACCCTAACTGGATCTCTAACCCTAGCCCTCAATATAACCCTAACCCTAGGTCCAATCGGAACCCTAACCGGATCTCTAACCCTAGCCCTCAACGTAACCCTAACCGTAGGTCCAATCGGAACAGTAAACGGATATCTAACCCTAGCCCTCAACATAACCCTAACCCTGGGTCCAATCGGAAACCTAACCGGATCTCTAACCCTCGCCCTCAACATAACCCTAACCCTAGGTTCAATCCTATCCCTAACCGGATCTCTAACGCTAGCCCTCAACATAACCCTAACCCTAGGTCTAATCGGAACCCTAAACGGATATCTAAACCTAGCCCTCAACATAACCCTAACCCTAGGTCCAATCGGAAGCCTAACCGGATATCTAACCCTGGCCCTCTACATAACCCTAACCCTAGGTCCAATCGGAACCCTAACCGGATCTGTGTACCTAGACCACAACATAACCCTAACCCTAGGTCCAATCGGAACCCTAACCGGATCTGTATACCTAGCCCTCAACATAACCCTAACCCTAGGTCCAATCGGAACCCTAACAGGATCTCTTACCCTAGCCCTCAACATAACCCTAACCCTAGGTTCAATCGTATCCCTAACCGGATCTCTAACGCTAGCCCTCAACATAACCCTAACCCTAGGTCCAATAGGAACCCTAACCGGAGCTGTATACATCGCCCTCAACATAACCCTAACCCTAGGTCCAATCGGAACCCTAACCGGATCGCTAACCCTAGCCCTCAACCTAACCCTAACCCTAGGTCCAATCGGAACCCTAACCGGATCTCTAACCCTAGCCCTCAACCTAACCCTAACCCTAGGTCCAATCGCAACCCTAACCGGATCTCTAACCCTAGCCCTCAACATAACCCTAACCCTAGGTTCAATCGTATCCCTAACCGGATCTCTAACGCTAGCCCTCAACATAACCCTAACCCTAGGTCCAATCGGAACCCTAACTGGATCTCTATACCTAGCCCTCAACATAACCCTAACCCTAGGTCCAATCGGAACCCTAACCGGATCTCTAACCCTAGCCCTCAACATAACCCTAACCCTAGGTCCAATCGGAATCGTAACCGGATCTCTAACCCTAGCCCTCAACATAACCCTAACCCTAGGTCCAATCAAAACCCTAACTGGATCTCTAACCCTAGCCCTCAATATAACCCTAACCCTAGGTCCAATCGGAACCCTAACCGGATCTCTAACCCTAGCCCTCAACGTAACCCTAACCGTAGGTCCAATCGGAACAGTAAACGGATATCTAACCCTAGCCCTCAACATAACCCTAACCCTGGGTCCAATCGGAAACCTAACCGGATCTCTAACCCTCGCCCTCAACATAACCCTAATCCTAGGTCCAATCGGAACCCTAACCGGATCTCTACACCTCGCCCTCAACATAACCCTAACCCTAGTTCCAATCGGAACCCTAGCCGGTTCTCTACCCCTCGCCCTAAACATAACCCTAACCCTAGGTCCAATCGGAACCCTAACCAGATCTCTAACCCTCGCCCTCAACATAACCCTCACCCTAGGTCCAATCGGAACCCTAACCGGATCTCTAACCCTAGCCCTAAACATAACCCTAACCCTAGGTCCAATCGCAACCCTAACCGGATCTCTAACCCGAGCCCTCAACATAACCCTAACCCTAGGTTCAATCGTATCCCTAAACCGATCTCTAACGCTAGCCCTCAACATAACCCTAACCCTAGGTCTAATCGGAACCCTAAAGGGATATCTAAACCTAGCCCTCAACATAACCCTAATCCTAGGTCCAATCGGAACCCTAACCGGATATCTAACCCTGGCCCTCTACATAAACCTAACCCTAGGTCCAATCGGAACCCTAACCGGATCTGTGTACCTAGACCTCAACATAACCCTAACCCTAGGTCCAATCGGAACCCTAACGGGATCTGTATACCTAGCCCTCAACATAACCCTAATCCTAGGTCCAATCGGAACCCTAACCGGATCTCTAACCCTAGCCCTCAACCTAAACCTAACCCTAGGTCCAATCGCAACCCTAACCGGATCTCTAACCGTAGCCCTTAACATAACCCTAACCCTAGGTTCAATCGTATCCCTAACCGGATCTCTAACGCTAGCCCTCAACATAACCCTAACCCTAGGTCCAATCGGAACCCTAACCGGATCTCTATACCTAGCCCTCAACAAAACCCTAACCCTAGGTCCAATCGGAACCCTAACCGGATCTCTAACCCTAGCCCTCAACATAACCCTAACCCTAGGTCCAATCGGAACCGTAACCGGATCTCTAACCCTAGCCCTCAACATAACCCTAACCCTAGGTCCAATCAAAACCCTAACTGGATCTCTAACCCTAGCCCTCAATATAACCCTAACCCTAGGTCCAATCGGAACCCTAACCGGATCTCTAACCCTAGCCGTCAACGTAACCCTAACCGTAGGTCCAATCGGAACAGTAAACGGATATCTAACCCTAGCCCTCAACATAACCCTAACCCTGGGTCCAATCGGAAACCTAACCGGATCTCTAACCCTCGCCCTCAACATAACCCTAATCCTAGGTCCAATCGGAACCCTATCCGGATCTCTACATCTCGCCCTCAACATAACCCTAACCCTAGTTCCAATCAGAACCCTAGCCGGTTCTCTACCCCTCGCCTTAAACATAACCCTAACCCTAGGACCAATCGGAACCCTAACCAGATCTCTAACCCTCGCCCTCAACATAACCCTAACCCTAGGTCCAATCGGAACCCTAACCGGATCTCTAACCCTAGCCCTAAACATAACCCTAACCCTAGGTCCAATCGGAACCCTAAACGGATATCTAACCCTAGCCCTCAACATAAGCCTAACCCTAGGTCCAATCGGAACCCTAAACGGATATCTAACCCTAGCCCTCAACATAACCCTAACCCTAGGTACAATCGGAACCCTAACAGGAACTCTACCCCTCGCCCTCAACAAAACCCTAACCCTAGGTCCAATCAGAACCCTAACCGGATCTCTATCCCTAGCCCTCAACATAATCATAACCCTAGGTCCAATCGGAACCCTAAACGGATATCTAACCCTCGCCCTCAACATAACCCTAACCCTAGGTCCAATCGGAACCCTAACCGGATCTCTAACCCTAGCCCTAAACATAACCCTAACCCTAGGTCCAATCGGAACCCTAAACGGATATCTAACCCTAGCCCTCAACATAAGCCTAACCCTAGGTCCAATCGGAACCCTAAACGGATATCTAACCCTAGCCCTCAACATAACCCTAACCCTAGGTACAATCGGAACCCTAACAGGAACTCTACCCCTCGCCCTCAACATAACCCTAACCCTAGGTTCAATCAGAACCCTAACCGGATCTCTATTCCTAGCCCTCAACATAATCATAACCCTAGGTCCAATCGGAACCCTAAACGGATATCTAACCCTAGCCCGCAACATAACCCTAACCCTAGGTCCATTCGGAACCCTAAACGGATATCTAACCCTAGCCCTCTACATAACCCTAACCCTAGTTCCAATCGGAACCCTAACAGGATCTCTAACCCTAGCTCTCAACATAACCCTAACCCTAGGTCCAATCGGAACCCTAACCGGATATCTAACCCTAGCCCTCTACATAACCCTAACCCTAGTTCCAATCGGAACCCTAACAGGATCTCTAACCCAGCCCGCAACCTAACCCTAACCCTAGGTCCAATCGGAACCCGAAACGGATATCTAAACCTAGCCCTCAACATAACCCTAACCCTAGGCCCAATCGGAACCCTAACCGGATATCTAACCCTGGCCCTCTACATAACCCTAACCCTAGGTCCAATCGGAACCCTAACCGGATCTGTGTACCTAGACCTCAACATAACCCTAACCCTAGGTCCAATCGGAACCCTAACCGGATCTGTATACCTAGCCCTCAACATAACCCTAACCCTAGGTCCAATCGGAACCCTAACCGGATCTGTATACCTAGCCCTCAACATAACCCTAACCCTAGGTCCAATCGGAACCCTAACCGGATCTCTAACCCTAGCCCTCAACCTAACCCTAACCCTAGGTCCAATCGCAACCCTAACCGGATCTCTAACCCTAGCCCTCAACATAACCCTAACCCTAGGTTCAATCCTATCCCTATCCGGATCTCTAACGCTAGCCCTCAACATAACCCTAACCCTAGGTCTAATCGGAACCCTAAACGGATATGTAAACCTAGCCCTCAACATAACCCTAACCCTAGGTCCAATCGGAAGTCTAACCGGATATCTAACCCTGGCCCTCTACATAACCCTAACCCTAGGTCCAATCGGAACCCTAACCGGATCTGTGTACCTAGACCTCAACATAACCCTAACCCTAGGTCCAATCGGAACCCTAACCGGATCTGTATACCTAGCCCTCAACATAACCCTAACCCTAGGTCCAATCGGAACCCTAACAGGATCTCTAACCCTAGCCCTCAACATAAACCTAACCCTAGGTCCAATAGGAACCCTAACCGGAGCTGTATACCTCGCCCTCAACATAATCCTAACCCTAGGTCCAATCGGAACCCTAACCGGATCTCTAACCCTAGCCCTCAACCTAACCCTAACCCTAGGTCCAATCGCAACCCTAACCGGATCTCTAACCCTAGCCCTTAACATAACCCTAACCCTAGGTTCAATCGTATCCCTAACCGGATCTCTAACGCTAGCCCTCAACATAACCCTAACCCTAGGTCCAATCGGAACCCTAACCGGATCTCTATACCTAGCCCTCAACATAACCCTAACCCTAGGTCCAATCGGATCTCTAACCGGATCTCTAACCCTAGCCCTCAACATAAGCCTAACCCTAGGTCCAATCGGAACCGTAACCGGATCTCTAACCCTAGCCCTCAACATAACCCTAACCCTAGGTCCAATCAAAACCCTAACTGGATCTCTAACCCTAGCCCTCAATATAACCCTAACCCTAGGTCCAATCGGAACCCTAACCGGATCTCTAACCCTAGCCCTCAACGTAACCCTAACCGTAGGTCCAATCGGAACAGTAAACGGATATCTAACCCTAGCCCTCAACATAACCCTAACCCTGGGTCCAATCGGAAACCTAACCGGATCTCTAACCCTCGCCCTCAACATAACCCTAATCCTAGGTCCAATCGGAACCCTATCCGGATCTCTACATCTCGCCCTCAACATAACCCTAACCCTAGTTCCAATCAGAACCCTAGCCGGTTCTCTAACCCTCGTCTTAAACATAACCCTAACCCTAGGACCAATCGGAACCCTAACCAGATCTCTAACCCTCGCCCTCAACATAACCCTAACCCTAGGTCCAATCGGAACCCTAACCGGATCTCTAACCCTAGCCCTAAACATAACCCTAACCCTAGGTCCAATCGGAACCCTAAACGGATATCTAACCCTAGCCCTCAACATAAGCCTAACCCTAGGTCCAATCGGAACCCTAAACGGATATCTAACCCTAGCCCTCAACATAACCGTAACCCTAGGTACAATCGGAACCCTAACAGGAACTCTACCCCTCGCCCTCAACATAACCCTAACCCTAGGTCCAATCAGAACCCTAACCTGATCTCTATCACTAGTCCTCAACATAATCATAACCCTAGGTCCAATCGGAACCCTAAACGGATATCTAACCCTAGCCCTCAACATAACCCTAACCCTAGGTCCAATCGGAACCCTAACCGGATATCTAACCCTAGCCCTCTACATAACACTAACCCTAGTTTCAATCGGAACCCTAACAGGATCTCTAACCCAGCCCGCAACATAACCCTAACCCTAGGTCCAATCGGAACCCTAACCGGATCTCTACCCCTCGCCCTCAACATAACACTAACCTTAGGTCCAATCGGAACCCTAACCGGACCTCTAACCCTAGCTCGCAACATAACCCTAACCCTAGGTCCAATCGGAAACCTAACCGGATCTCTAACCCTAGCCCTCAACATAACCCTAACCCTAGGTCCAATCGGAATCCTAACTGGATCTCTAACCCTAGCCCTCAACATAACCCTAACCCTAGGTCCAATCAAAACACTAACTGGATCTCTAACCCTAGCACTCAACATAACCCTAACCCTAGGTCCAATCGGAACCCTAACCGGATCTCTAACCCTAGCTCTCAACATAACCCTAACCCTAGGTCCAATCAGTACCCTTACCGGATCTATAACCCTAGCCCTCAACATAAACCTAACCCTACGTCCAATCGGAACCCTAACCGGATTTCTAACCCTAGCCTTCAACATAACCCTAACCCTAGGTCCAATAGGAACCCTAACCGGATCTGTATACGTAGCCCTCAACATAACCCTAACCGTAGGTCCAATCGGAACCCTAACCGGATCTGTATACCTAGCCCTCAACATAACCCTAATCCTAGGTCCAATCGGAACCCTAACCGGATCTCTAACCCTAGCCCACAACATAACACTAACCCTAGGTCCAATCGGAACCCTAACCGGATCTGTGTACCTAGCCCTCAACATAACCCTAACCCTAGGTCCAATCGGAAGCCTAACTGGATCTCTAACCCTAGCCCTCAACATAACCCTAACCCTAGGTCCAATCGGAACCCTAACCGGATCTCTAATCCTAGCCCTCAACATAACCCTAACCCTAGGTCCAATCGGAACACTAACCGGAACTCTAACCCTAGCCCTCAAAATAACCCTAACCCTAGGTCCAATCGGAACCCTAAGCGGATCTCTAACCCTAGCGTTCAACATATCACTAACCCTAGGTCCAATCGGAACCCTAACCGCATATCTAACCCTAGCCCTCAACATAACCCTAACCCTAGGTCCAATCGGAACCCTAACCGGATATCTAACCCTAGCCCTCAACATAACCCTAACCCTAGTTCCAATCGGATCCCTAACAGGATCTCTACACCAGCCCTCAACATAACCCTAACCCTAGGTCCAATAGGAACCCTAACCGGATCTCTACCCCTCGCCCTCAACATAACCCTAACCCGAGGTCCATTCGGAACCCTAACCGGATCTCTACATCTCGCCCTCAACATAACCCTAAACCTTGGTCCAATCGGAACCCTAACCGGATATCTAACACTAGCCCTCAACATAACCCTAACCCTAGGTAAAAATCGGAACCCTAACCGGATCTCTAACCCTAGCTCTCAACATAACCCTAACCCTAGGTCCAATCTGAACCCTAACCGGATCTCTACATCTCGCCCTCAATATAACCCTAACCCTAGGTCCAATCGGAACCCTAACCGGATCTCTAACCCTAGCCCTCAACGTAACCCTAACCGTAGGTCCAATCGGAACAGTAAACGGATATCTAACCCTAGCCCTCAACATAACCCTAACCCTGGGTCCAATCGGAAACCTAACCGGATCTCTAACCCTCTCCCTCAACATAACCCTAATCCTAGGTCCAATCGGAACCCTAACCGGATCTCTACACCTCGCCCTCAACATAACCCTAACCCTAGTTCCAATCGGAACTCTAGCCGGTTCTCTACCCCTCGCCCTAAACATAACCCTAAACCTAGGTCCAATCGGAACCCTAACCAGATCTCTAACCCTCGCCCTCAACATAACCCTAACCCTAGGTCCAATCGGAACCCTAACCGGATCTCTAACCCTAGCCCTCAAAATAACACTAACCCTAGGTCCAATCGGAACCCTATACGGATATCTAACCCTAGCCCTCAACATAAGCCTAACCCTAGGTCCAATCAGAACCCTATACGGATATCTAACCCTAGCCCTCAACATAACCCTAACCCTAGGTACAATCAGAACCCTAACAGGAACTCTACCCCTCGCCATCAACATAACCCTAACCCTAGGTCCAATCAGAACCCTAACCGGATCTCTATCCCTAGCCCTCAACATAATCATAACCCTAGGTCCAATCGGAACCCTAAACGGATATCTAACCCTAGCCCTCAACATAACCCTAACCCTAGGTCCAATCGGAACCCTAAACGGATCTCTAACCCTAGCCCTCAACATAACCCTAACCCTAGGTCCAATCGGAACCCTAACCGGATATCTAACCCTAGCCCTCTACATAACACTAACCCTAGTTTCAATTGGAACCCTAACAGAATCTCTAACCCAGCCCGCAACATAACCCTAACCCTAGGTCCAATCGGAACCCTAACCGGATCTCTACACCTTGCCCTCAACATAACCCTAACCCTAGGTCCAATCGGAACCCTAACCGGATCTCTAACCCTAGCTCTCAACATAACCCTAACCCTAGGTCCAATCGGAAGCCTAACCGGATCTCTAACCCTAGCCCTCAACATAACCCTGACCCTAGGTCCAATCGGAATCCTAACCGGATCTCTAACCCTAGCCCTCAACATAACCCTAACCCTAGGTCCAATCAAAACACTAACTGGATCTCTAACCCTAGCACTCAACATAACCCTAACCCTAGGTCCAATCGGAACCCTAACCGGATCTCTAACCCTAGCTCTCAACATAACCCTAACCCTAGGTCCAATCAGTACCCTAACCGGATCTCTAACCCTAGCCCTCAACATAAACCTAACCCTACGTCCAATCGGAACCCTAACCGGATTTCTAACCCTAGCCTTCAACATAACCCTAACCCTAGGTCCAATCGGAACCCTAACCGGATCTGTATACCTAGCCCTCAACATAACCCTAACCCTAGGTCCAATCGGAACCCTAACCGGATCTGTATACCTAGCCCTCAACATAACCCTAACCCTAGTACAATCGGAACCCTAACAGGATCTCTACCCCTGCCCTCAACATAACCCTAACGCTAGGTCCAATCGGAACCCTAACCGGATCTCTACCCCTCGCCCTCAACATAACCCTAACCCGAGGTCCAATCGGAACCCTAACCGGATCTGTACATCTCGCCCTCAACATAACCCTAAACCTTGGTCCAATCCGAACCTTAACCGGATATCTTACACTAGCCCTCAACATAACCCTAACCCTAGGTAAAAATCGGAACCCTAACCGGATCTCTAACCCTAGCTCTCAACATAACCCTAACCCTAGGTCCAATCGGAACCCTAACCAGATCTGTGTACCTAGACCTCAACATAACCCTAACCCTAGGTCCAATCGGAACCCTAACCGGATCTGTATACCTAGCCCTCAACATAACCCTAACCCTAGGTCCAATCGGAACCCTAAACGGATCTCTAACCCTAGCCCTCAACATAACGCTAACCCTAGGTCCAATCGGAACCGTAACCGGATCTCTAACCCTAGGCCTCAACATAACCCTAAACCTAGGTCCATCAAAACCCTAACTGGATCTCTAACCCTAGCCCTCAATATAACCCTAACCCTAGGTCCAATCGGAACCCTAACCGGATCTCTAACCCTAGCCCTCAACGTAACCCTAACTGTAGGTCCAATCGGAACAGTAAACGGATATCTAACCCTAGCCCTCAACATAACCCTAACCCTGGGTCCAATCGGAAACCTAACCGGATCTCTAACCCTCGCCCTCAACATAACCCTAATCCTAGGTCCAATCGGAACCCTAACCGGATCTCTACACCTCGCCCTCAACATAACCCTAACCCTAGTTCCAATCGGAACCCTAGCCGGTTCTCTAACCCTAGCCCTCAACATAACCCTAACACTAGGTCCAATCGGAACCCTAACGGGATTTCTAACCCTAGCCTTCAACAAAACCCTAACCCTAGGTCCAATCGGAACCCTAACCGGATCTGTATACCTAGCCCTCAACATAACCGTAACCCTAGGTCCAATCGGAACCGTAATCGGATCTGTATACCTAGCCCTCAACATAACCCTAAACCTATGTCCAATCGGAAACCTAACAGGATCTCTACCCCTCGCCCTCAACATAACCCTAACCCTAGGTCCAATCGGAACCCTAACCCGATCTCTAAACCTAGCCCTCAACATTACCCTAACCGTAGGTCCAATCGGAACCCTAACCGAATCTCTAACCCTAGCCCTCAACATAACCCTAACCCTGGGTCCAATCGGACCCTAACCGGATCTGTGTAGCTAGCCCTAAACATAACCCTAACCCTTGGTCCAATCGGAACCCCAACCGGATCTCTAACCCTAGCCCTCAACATAACCCTAACACTACGTCCAATCGGAACCCTAAACGGATATCTAACCCTAGCCCTCAACATAACCCTAACCCTAGGTCAAATCGGAACCCTAAACGGATTTCTAACCCTAGCCATCAACATAACCCTAACCTTAGGTCCAATCGGAACCCTAACCGGATCTGTATACCTAGCCCTCAAAATAACACTAACCCTAGGTCCAATCGGAACCCTAACCGGATCTGTATACCTAGCCCTCAACATAACCCTAACCCTAGGTCCAATCGGAACCCTAACCGGATCTCTAACCCTAGCCCTCAACATAACCCTAACACTAGGTCCAATCGGAACCCTAACGGGATTTCTAACCCTAGCCTTCAACATAACCCTAACCCTAGGTCCAATCGGAACCCTAACCGGATCTGTATACCTAGCCCTCAACATAACCGTAACCCTAGGTCCAATCGGAACCCTAACCGGATCTGTATACCTAGCCCTCAACATAACCCTAAACCTATGTCCAATCGGAATCCTAACAGGATCTCTACCCCTCGCCCTCAACATAACCCTAACCCTAGGTCCAATCGGAACCCAAACCCGATCTCTAAACCTAGCCCTCAACATAACCCTAACCGTAGGTCCAATCGGAACCCTAACCGAATCTCTAACCCTAGCCCTCAACATAACCCTAACCCTGGGTCCAATCGGAACCCTAACCGGATCTGTGTACCTAGCCCTAAACATAACCCTAACCCTTGGTCCAATCGGAACCCCAACCGGATCTCTAACCCTAGCCCTCAACATAACCCTAACACTAGGTCCAATCGGAACCCTAACCGGATCTGTGTACCTAGCCCTCAACATAACCCTAACCCTAGGTCCAATCGGAACCCCAACCGGATCTCTAACCCTAGCCCTCAACATAACCCTTACCCTAGGTCCAATCGGAAGCCTAACCGGATCTCTAACCCTAGCCCTCAACATAACCCTAAGCCTAGGTCCAATCGGAACCCTAACCGGATCTCTAACCCTAGCCCTCAACATAACCCTATCCCTAGGTCCAATCGGAACCCTAACCGGAACTCTAACACTAGCCCTCAAAATAACCCTAACCCTAGGTTCAATCGGAACCCTAAGCGGACCTCTAACCCTAGCGCTCAACATATCACTAACCCTAGGTCCAATCGGAACCCTAAACGGATATCTAACCCTAGCCCTCAACATAACCCTAACTCTAGGTCCAATCGGAACCCTAAACGGATATATAACAATAGCCCTCAACATAACCCTAACCCTAGGTCCAATCGGAACCCTAACCGGATATCTAACCCTAGCCCTCAACATAACCCTAACCCTAGTTCCAATCGGAACCCTAACAGGATCTCTTCCCCAGCCCTCAACATAACCCTAACGCTAGGTCCAATCGGAACCCTAACCGGATCTCTACCCCTCGCCCGCAACATAACCCTAACCCGAGGTCCAATCGGAACCCTAACCGGATCTCTACATCTCGCCCTCAACATAACCCTAAACCTTGGTCCAATCGGAACCCTAACCGGATATCTAACACTAGCCCTCAACATAACCCTAACCCTAGGTAAAAATCGGAACCCTAACCGGATCTCTAACCCTAACTCTCAACATAACCCTAACCCTAGGTCCAATCTGAACCCTAACCGGATCTCTAACCCTAGCCCTCAACATAACCCTAACACTAGGTCCAATCGGAACCCTAACGGGATTTCTAACCCTAGCCTTCAACATAACCCTAACCCTAGGTCCAATCGGAACCCTAACTGGATCTGTATACCTAGCCCTCAACATAACCCTAACCCTAGGTCCAATCGGAACCCTAACCGGATCTGTATACCTAGCCCTCAACATAACCCTAAACCTAAGTCCAATCGGAATCCTAACAGGATCTCTATCCCTCGCCCTCAACATAACCCTAACCCTAGGTCCAATCGGAACCCTAACCCGATCTCTAAACCTAGCCCTCAACATAACCCTAACCGTAGGTCCAATCGGAACCCTAACCGAATCTCTAACCCTAGCCCTCAACATAACCCTAACCCTGGGTCCAATCGGAACCCTAACCGTATCTGTGTACCTAGCCCTCAACATAACCCTAAACCTATGTTCAATCGGAATCCTAACAGGATCTCTACCCCTCGCCCTCAACATAACCCTAACCCTAGGTCCAATCGGAACCCTAACCCGATCTCTAAACCTAGCCCTCAACATAACCCTAACCGTAGGTCCAATCGGAACCCTAACCGGATCTCTAACCCTAGCCCACAACATAACCCTAACCCTAGGTCCAATCGGAACCCTAACCGGATCTGTGTACCTAGCCCTAAACATAACCCTAACCCTAGGTCCAATCGGAACCCTAACCGGATCTCTAACCCTAGCTCTCAACATAACCCTAACCCTAGGTCCAATCGGAAGCCTAACCGGATCTCTAACCCTAGCCCTCAACATAACCCTAACCCTAGGTCCAATCGGAATCCTAACCGGATCTCTAACCCTAGCCCTCAACATAACCCTAACCCTAGGTCCAATGAAAACACTAACTGGATATCTAACCCTAGCCCTCAACATAACCCTAACCCTAGGTCCAATCGGAACCCCAACCGGATCTCTAACCCTAGCCCTCAACATAAACCTAACCCTACGTCCAATCGGAACCCTAACCGGATTTCTAACCCTAGCCTTCAACATAACCCTAACCCTAGGTCCAATCGGAACCCTAACCGGATCTGTATACCTAGCCCTCAACATAACCCTAACCCTAGGTCCAATCGGAACCCTAACCGGATCTGTATACCTAGCCCTCAACATAACCCTAACCCTAGGTCCAATCGGAACCCTAACCGGATCTGTATACCTAGCCCTCAACATAACCCTAACCCTAGGTCCAATCGGAACCCTAACCGGATCTGTATATCTAGCCCTCAACATAACCCTAACCCTAGGTCCAATCGGAACCCTAACCGGATCTTTAACCCTAGCCCACAACATAACCCTAACCCTAGGTCCAATCGGAACCCTAACCGGATCTGTGTACCTAGCCCTCAACATAACCCTAACCCTAGGTCCAATCGGAACCCCAACCGGATCTCTAAACCTAGCCCTCAACATAACCCTTACCCTAGGTCCAATCGGAAGCCTAACCGGATCTCTAACCCTAGCCCTCAACCTAACCCTAACCCTAGGTCCAATCGCAACCCTAACCGGATCTCTAACCCTAGCCCTCAACATAACCCTAACCCTAGGTTCAATCGTATCCCTAACCGGATCTCTAACGCTAGCCCTCAACATTACCCTAACCCTAGGTCTAATCGGAACCCTAAACGGATATCTAAACCTAGCCCTCAACATAACCTTAACCCTAGGTCCAATCGGAACCCTCACCGGATATCTAACCCTGGCCCTCTACATAACCCTAACCCTAGGTCCAATCGGAACCCTAACCGGATCTGTGTACCTAGACCTCAACATAACCCTAACCTTAGGTCCAATCGGAACCCTAACAGGATCTCTAACCCTAGCCCTCAACATAACCCTAACCCTAGGTTCAATCGTATCCCTAACCGGATCTGTAACGCTAGCCCTCAACATAACCCTAACCCTAGGTCCAATAGGAACCCTAACCGGAGCTGTATACCTCGCCCTCAACATAACCCTAACCCTAGGTCCAATCGGAACCCTAACCGGATCTCTAACCCTAGCCCTCAACCTAACCCTAACCCTAGGTCCAATCGCAACCCTAACCGGATCTCTAACCCTAGCCCTCAACATAACCCTAACCCTAGGTCCAATCGGAACCGTAACCGGATCTCTAACCCTAGCCCTCAACATAACCCTAACCCTAGGTCCAATCAAAACCCTAACTGGATCTCTAACCCTAGCCCTCAATATAACCCTAACCCTAGGTCCAATCGGAACCCTAACCGGATCTCTAAACCTAGCCCTCAACGTAACCCTAACCGTAGGTCCAATCGGAACAGTAAACGGATATCTAACCCTAGCCCTCAACATAACCCTAACCCTGGGTCCAATCGGAAACCTAACCGGAACTCTAACCCTCGCCCTCAACATAACCCTAATCCTAGGTCCAATCGGAACCCTAACCGGATCTCTACACCTCGCCCTCAACATAACCCTAACCCTAGTTCCAATCGGAACCCTAGCCGGTTCTCTACCCCTCGCCCTAAACATAACCCTAACCCTAGGTCCCATCGGAACCCTAACCAGACCTCTAACCCTCGCCCTCAACATAACCCTAACCCTAGGTCCAATCGGAACCCTAACCGGATCTCTAACCCTAGCCCTAAACATAACCCTAACCCTAGGTCCAATCGGAACCCTAAACGGATATCTAACCCTAGCCCTCAACATAAGCCTAACCCTAGGTCCAATCGGAACCCTAAACGGATATCTAACCCTAGCCCTCAACATAACCCTAACCCTAGGTACAATCGGAACCCTAACAGGAACTCCACCCCTCACCCTCAACATAACCCTAACCCTAGGTCCAATCAGAACCCCAACCGGATCTCTATCCCTAGCCCTCAACATAATCATAACCCTAGGTCCAATCGGAACCCTAAACGGATATCTAACCCTAGCCCTCAACATAACCCTAACCCTAGGTCCATTCGGAACCCTAAACGGATATCTAACCCTAGCCCTCTACATAACCCTAACCCTAGTTCCAATCGGAACCCTAACAGGATCTCTAACCCTAGCTCTCAACATAACCCTAACCCTAGGTCCAATCGGAACCCTAACCGGATATCTAACCCTAGCCCTCTACATAACCCTAACCCTAGTTCCAATCGGAACCCTAACAGGATCTCTAACCCAGCCCGCAACCTAACCCTAACCCTAGGTCCAATCGGAACCCTAAACGGATATCTAAACCTAGCCCTCAACATAACCCTAACCCTAGGCCCAATCGGAACCCTAACCGGATATCTAACCCTGGCCCTCTACATAACCCTAACCCTAGGTCCAATCGGAAACCTAACCGGATCTGTGTACCTAGACCTCAACATAACCCTAACCCTAGGTCCAATCGGAACCCTAACCGGATCTGTATACCTAGCCCTCAACATAACCCTAACCCTAGGTCCAATCGGAACCCTAACCGGATCTGTATACATAGCCCTCAACATAACCCTAACTCTAGGTCCAATCGGAACCCTAACCGGATCTCTATCCCTAGCCCTCAACCTAACCCTAACCCTAGGTCCAATCGCAACCCTAACCGGATCTCTAACCCTAGCCCTCAACATAACCCTAACGCTAGGTTCAATCCTATCCCTAACCGGATCTCTAACGCTAGCCCTCAACATAACGCTAACCCTAGGTCTAATCGGAACCCTAAACGGATATCTAAACCTAGCCCTCAACATAACCCTAACCCTAGGTCCAATCGGAAGCCTAACCGGATATCTAACCCTGGCCCTCTACATAACCCTAACCCTAGGTCCAATCGGAACCCTAACCGGATCTGTGTACCTAGACCTCAACATAACCCTAACCCTAGGTCCAATCGGAACCCTAACCGGATCTGTATACCTAGCCCTCAACATAACCCTAACCCTAGGTCCAATCGGAACCCTAACAGGATCTCTTACCCTAGCCCTCAACATAACCCTAACCCTAGGTTCAATCGTATCCCTAACCGGATCTCTAACGCTAGCCCTCAACATAACCCTAACCCTAGGTCCAATAGGAACCCTAACCGGAGCTGTATACCTCGCCCTCAACATAACCCTAACCCTAGGTCCAATCGGAACCCTAACCGGATCGCTAACCCTAGCCCTCAACCTAACCCTAACCCTAGGTCCAATCGGAACCCTAACCGGATCTCTAACCCTAGCCCTCAACCTAACCCTAACCCTAGGTCCAATCGCAACCCTAACCGGATCTCTAACCCTAGCCCTCAACATAACCCTAACCCTAGGTTCAATCGTATCCCTAACCGGATCTCTAACCCTAGCCCTCAACATAACCCTAACCCTAGGTCCAATCGGAACCGTAACCGGATCTCTAACCCTAGCCCTCAACATAACCCTAACCCTAGGTCCAATCAAAACCCTAACTGGATCTCTAACCCTAGCCCTCAATATAACCCTAACCCTAGGTCCAATCGGAACCCTAACCGGATCTCTAACCCTCGCCCTCAACGTAACCCTAACCCTAGTTCCAATCGGAACCCTAGCCGGTTCTCTACCCCTCGCCCTAAACATAACCCTAACCCTAGGTCCAATCGGAACCCTAACCAGATCTCTAACCCTCGCCCTCAACATAACCCTAACCCTAGGTCCAATCGCAACCCTAACCGGATCTCTAACCCTAGCCCTAAACATAACCCTAACCCTAGGTCCAATCGCAACCCTAACCGGATCTCTAACCCGAGCCCTCAACATAACCCTAACCCTAGGTTCAATCGTATCCCTAACCGGATCTCTAACGCTAGCCCTCAACATAACCCTAACCCTAGGTCTAATCGGAACCCTAAACGGATATCTAAACCTAGCCCTCAACATAACCCTAATCCTAGGTCCAATCGGAACCCTAACCGGATATCTAACCCTGGCTCTCTACATAACCCTAACCCTATGTCCAATCGGAACCCTAACCGGATCTGTGTACCTAGCCCTCAACATAACCCTAACCCTAGGTCCAATCGGAACCCTAACCGGATCTCTAACCCTAGCCCTCAACCTAACCCTAACCCTAGGTCCAATCCCAACCCTAACCGGATCTCTAACCCTAGCCCTTAACATAACCCTAACCCTAGGTCCAATCGGAACCCTAACCGGATCTCTATAACTAGCCCTCAACATAACCCTAACCCTAGGTCCAATCGGAACCCTAACCGGATCTCTAACCCTAGCCCTCAACATAACCCTAACCCTAGGTCCAATCGGAACCGTAACCGGATCTCTAACCCTAGCCCTCAACATAACCCTAACCCTAGGTCCAATCAAAACCCTAACTGGATCTCTAACCCTAGCCCTCAATATAACCCTAACCCTAGGTCCAATCGGAACCCTAACCGGATCTCTAACCCTAGCCCTCAACGTAACCCTAACCGTAGGTCCAATCGGAACAGTAAACGGATATCTAACCCTAGCCCTCAACATAACCCTAACCCTGGGTCCAATCGGAAACCTAACCGGATCTCTAACCCTCGCCCTCAACATAACCCTAATCCTAGGTCCAATCGGAACCCTATCCGGATCTCTACATCTCGCCCTCAACATAACCCTAACCCTAGTTCCAATCAGAACCCTAGCCGGTTCTCTACCCCTCGCCTTAAACATAACCCTAACCCTAGGACCAATCGGAACCCTAACCAGATCTCTAACCCTCGCCCTCAACATAACCCTAACCCTAGGTCCAATCGGAACCCTAACCGGATCTCTAACCCTAGCCCTAAACATAACCCTAACCCTAGGTCCAATCGGAACCCTAAACGGATATCTAACCCTAGCCCTCAACATAAGCCTAACCCTAGGTCCAATCGGAACCCTAAACGGATATCTAACCCTAGCCCTCAACATAACCCTAACCCTAGGTACAATCGGAACCCTAACAGGAACTCTACCCCTCGCCCTCAACATAACCCTAACCCTAGGTCCAATCAGAACCCTAACCGGATCTCTATCCCTAGCCCTCAACATAATCATAACCCTAGGTCCAATCGGAACCCTAAACGGATATCTAACCCTCGCCCTCAACATAACCCTAACCCTAGGTCCAATCGGAACCCTAACCGGATCTCTAACCCTAGCCCTAAATATAACCCTAACCCTAGGTCCAATCGGAACCCTAAACGGATATCTAACCCTAGCCCTCAACATAAGCCTAACCCTAGGTCCAATCGGAACCCTAAACGGATATCTAACCCTAGCCCTCAACATAACCCTAACCCTAGGTACAATCGGAACCCTAACAGGAACTCTACCCCTCGCCCTCAACATAACCCTAACCCTAGGTTCAATCAGAACCCTAACCGGATCTCTATCCCTAGCCCTCAACATAATCATAACCCTAGGTCCAATCGGAACCCTAAACGGATATCTAACCCTAGCCCTCAACATAACCCTAACCCTAGGTCCATTCGGAACCCTAAACGGATATCTAACCCTAGCCCTCTACATAACCCTAACCCTAGTTCCAATCGGAACCCTAACAGGATCTCTAACCCTAGCTCTCAACATAGCCCTAACCCTAGGTCCAATCGGAACGCTAACCGGATATCTAACCCTAGCCCTCTACATAACCCTAACCCTAGTTCCAATCGGAACACTAACAGGATCTCTAACCCAGCCCGCAACCTAACCCTAACCCTAGGTCCAATCGGAACCCTAAACTGATATCTAAACCTAGCCCTCAACATAACCCTAACCCTAGGCCCAATCGGAACCCTAACCGGATATCTAACCCTGGCCCTCTACATAACCCTAACCCTAGGTCCAATCGGAACCCTAACCGGATCTGTGTACCTAGACCTCAACATAACCCTAACCCTAGGTCCAATCGGAACCCTAACCGGATCTGTATACCTAGCCCTCAACATAACCCTAACCCTAGGTCCAATCGGAACCCTAACCGGATCTGTATACCTAGCCCTCAACATAACCCTAACCCTAGGTCCAATCGGAACCCTAACCGGATCTCTAACCCTAGCCCTCAACCTAACCCTAACCCTAGGTCCAATCGCAACCCTAACCGGATCTCTAACGCTAGCCCTCAACATAACCCTAACCCTAGGTTCAATCCTATCCCTAACCGGATCTCTAACGATAGCCCTCAACATAACCCTAACCCTAGGTCTAATCGGAACCCTAAACGGATATCTAAACCTAGCCCTCAACATAACCCTAACCCTAGGTCCAATCGGAAGCCTAACCGGATATCTAACCCTGGCCCTCTACATAACCCTAACCCTAGGTCCAATCGGAACCCTAACCGCATCTGTGTACCTAGACCTCAACATAACCCTAACCCTAGGTCCAATCGGAACCCTAACCGGATCTGTATACCTAGCCCTCAACATAACCGTAATCCTAGGTCCAATCGGAACCCTAACCGGATCTCTACACCTCGCCCTCAACATAACCCTAACCCTAGTTCCAATCGGAACCCTAGCCGGTTCTCTACCCCTCGCCCTAAACATAACCCTAACCCTAGGTCCAATCGGAACCCTAACCAGATCTCTAACCCTCGCCCTCAACATAACCCTAACCCTAGGTCCAATAGGAACCCTAACCGGATCTCTAACCCTAGCCCTAAACATAACCCTAACCCTAGGTCCAATCGCAACCCTAACCGGATCTCTAACTCGAGCCCTCAACATAACCCTAACCCTAGGTTCAATCGTATCCCTAACCGGATCTCTAACGCTAGCCCTCAACATAACCCTAACTCTAGGTCTAATCGGAACCCTAAACGGATATCTAAACCTAGCCCTCAACATAACCCTAATCCTAGGTCCAATCGGAACCCTAACCGGATATCTAACCCTGGCCCTCTACATAACCCTAACCCTAGGTCCAATCAGAACCCTAACCGGATCTGTGTACCTAGACCTCAACATAACCCTAACCCTAGGTCCAATCGGAACCCTAACGGGATCTGTATACCTAGCCCTCAACATAACCCTAACCCTAGGTCCAATCGGAACCCTAACCGGATCTCTAACCCTAGCCCTCAACCTAACCCTAACCCTAGGTCCAATCGCAACCCTAACCGGATCTCTAACCCTAGCCCTTAACATAACCCTAACCCTAGGTTCAATCGTATCCCTAACCGGATCTCTAACGCTAGCCCTCAACATAACCCTAACCCTAGGTCCAATCGGAACCCTAACCGGATCTCTATACCTAGCCCTCAACATAACCCTAACCCTAGGTCCAATCGGAACCCTAACCGGATCTCTAACCCTAGCCCTCAACATAACCCTAACCCTAGGTCCAATCGGAACCGTAACCGGATCTCTAACCCTAGCCCTCAACATAACCCTAACCCTAGGTCCAATCAAAACCCTAACTGGATCTCTAACCCTAGCCCTCAATATAACCCTAACCCTAGGTCCAATCGGAACCCTAACCGGATCTCTAACCCTAGCCCTCAACGTAACCCTAACCGTAGGTCCAATCGGAACAGTAAACGGATATCTAACCCTAGCCCTCAACATAACCCTAACCCTGGGTCCAATCGGAAACCTAACCGGATCTCTAACCCTCGCCCTCAACATAACCCTAATCCTAGGTCCAATCGGAACCCTTCCGGACCTCTACATCTCGCCCTCAACATAACCCTAACCCTAGTTCCAATCAGAACCCTAGCCGGTTCTCTACCCCTCGCCTTAAACATAACCCTAACCCTAGGACCAATCGGAACCCTAACCAGATCTCTAACCCTCGCCCTCAACATAACCCTAACCCTAGGTCCAATCGGAACCCTAACCGGATCTCTAACCCTAGCCCTAAACATAACCCTAACCCTAGGTCCAATCGGAACCCTAAACGGATATCTAACCCTAGCCCTCAACATAAGCCTAACCCTAGGTCCAATCGGAACCCTAAACGGATATCTAACCCTAGCCCTCAACATAACCCTAACCCTAGGTACAATCGGAACCCTAACAGGAACTCTACCCCTCGCCCTCAACATAACCCTAACCCTAGGTCCAATCAGAACCCTAACCGGATCTCTATCCCTAGCCCTCAACATAATCATAACCCTAGGTCCAATCGGAACCCTAAACGGATATCTAACCCTCGCCCTCAACATAACCCTAACCCTAGGTCCAATCGGAACCCTAACCGGATCTCTAACCCTAGCCCTAAACATAACCCTAACCCTAGGTCCAATCGGAACCCTAAACGGATATCTAACCCTAGCCCTCAACATAAGCCTAACCCTAGGTCCAATCGGAACCCTAAACGGATATCTAACCCTAGCCCTCAACATAACCCTAACCCTAGGTACAATCGGAACCCTAACAGGAACTCTACCCCTCGCCCTCAACATAACCCTAACCCTAGGTTCAATCAGAGCCCTAACCGGATCTCTATCCCTAGCCCTCAACATAATCATAACCCTAGGTCCAATCGGAACCCTAAACGGATATCTAACCCTAGCCCTCAACATAACCCTAACCCTAGGTCCATTCGGAACCCTAAACGGATATCTAACCCTAGCCCTCTACATAACCCTAACCCTAGTTCCAATCGGAACCCTAACAGGATCTCTAACCCTAGCTGTCAACATAACCCTAACCCTAGGTCCAATCGGAACCCTAACCGGATATCTAACCCTAGCCCTCTACATAACCCTAACCCTAATTCCAATCGGAACCCTAACAGGATCTCTAACCCAGCCCGCAACCTAACCCTAACCCTAGGTCCAATCGGAACCCTAAACGGATATCTAACCCTAGCCCTCAACATAACCCTAACCCTAGGTCCATTCGGAACCCTAAACGGATATCTAACCCTAGCCCTCTACATAACCCTAACCCTAGTTCCAATCGGAACCCTAACAGGATCTCTAACCCTAGCTCTCAACATAACCCTAACCCTAGGTCCAATCGGAACCCTAACCGGATATCTAACCCTAGCCCTCTACATAACCCTAACCCTAGTTCCAATCGGAACCCTAACAGGATCTCTAACCCAGCCCGCAACCTAACCCTAACCCTAGGTCCAATCGGAACCCTAAACGGATATCTAAACCTAGCCCTCAACATAACCCTAACCCTAGGCCCAATCGGAACCCTAACCGGATATCTAACCCTGGCCCTCTACATAACCCTAACCCTAGGTCCAATCGGAACCCTAACCGGATCTGTGTACCTAGACCTCAACATAACCCTAACCCTAGGTCCAATCGGAATCCTAACCGGATCTGTATACCTAGCCCTCAACATAACCCTAACCCTAGGTCCAATCGGAACCCTAACCGGATCTGTATACATAGCCCTCAACATAACCCTAACCCTAGGTCCAATCGGAACCCTAACCGGATCTCTATCCCTAGCCCTCAACCTAACCCTAACCCTAGGTCCAATCGCAACCCTAACCGGATCTCTAACCCTAGCCCTCAACATAACCCTAACCCTAGGTTCAATCCTATCCCTAACCGGATCTCTAACGCTAGCCCTCAACATAACGCTAACCCTAGGTCTAATCGGAACCCTAAACGGATATCTAAACCTAGCCCTCAACATAACCCTAACCCTAGGTCCAATCGGAAGCCTAACCGGATATCTAACCCTGGCCCTCTACATAACCCTAACCCTAGGTCCAATCGGAACCCTAACCGGATCTGTGTACCTAGACCTCAACATAACCCTAACCCTAGGTCCAATCGGAACCCTAACCGGATCTGTATACCTAGCCCTCAACATAACCCTAACCCTAGGTCCAATCGGAACCCTAACAGGATCTCTTACCCTAGCCCTCAACATAACCCTAACCCTAGGTTCAATCGTATCCCTAACCGGATCTCTAACGCTAGCCCTCAACATAACCCTAACCCTAGGTCCAATAGGAACCCTAACCGGAGCTGTATACCTCGCCCTCAACATAACCCTAACCCTAGGTCCAATCGGAACCCTAACCGGATCGCTAACCCTAGCCCTCAACCTAACCCTAACCCTAGGTCCAATCGGAACCCTAACCGGATCTCTAACCCTAGCCCTCAACCTAACCCTAACCCTAGGTCCAATCGCAACCCTAACCGGATCTCTAACCCTAGCCCTCAACATAACCCTAACCCTAGGTTCAATCGTATCCCTAACCGGATCTCTAACCCTAGCCCTCAACATAACCCTAACCCTAGGTCCAATCGGAACCGTAACCGGATCTCTAACCCTAGCCCTCAACATAACCCTAACCCTAGGTCCAATCAAAACCCTAACTGGATCTCTAACCCTAGCACTCAATATAACCCTAACCCTAGGTCCAATCGGAACCCTAACCGGATCTCTAACCCTAGCCCTCAACGTAACCCTAACCGTAGGTCCAATCGGAACAGTAAACGGATATCTAACCCTAGCCCTCAACATAACCCTAACCCTGGGTCCAATCGGAAACCTAACCGGATCTCTAACCCTCGCCCTCAACATAACCCTAATCCTAGGTCCAATCGGAACCCTAACCGGATCTCTACACCTCGCCCTCAACATAACCCTAACCCTAGTTCCAATCGGAACCCTAGCCGGTTCTCTACCCCTCGCCCTAAACATAACCCTAACCCTAGGTCCAATCGGAACCCTAACCAGATCTCTAACCCTCGCCCTCAACATAACCCTAACCCTAGGTCCAATCGGAACCCTAACCGGATCTCTAACCCTAGCCCTAAACATAACCCTAACCCTAGGTCCAATCGCAACCCTAACCGGATCTCTAACCCGAGCCCTCAACATAACCCTAACCCTAGGTTCAATCGTATCCCTAACCGGATCTCTAACGCTAGCCCTCAACATAACCCTAACCCTAGGTCTAATCGGAACCCTAAACGGATATCTAAACCTAGCCCTCAACATAACCCTAATCCTAGGTCCAATCGGAACCCTAACCGGATATCTAACCCTGGCTCTCTACATAACCCTAACCCTATGTCCAATCGGAACCCTAACCGGATCTGTGTACCTAGACCTCAACATAACCCTAACCCTAGGTCCAATCGGAACCCTAACGGGATCTGTATACCTAGCCCTCAACATAACCCTAACCCTAGGTCCAATCGGAACCCTAACCGGATCTCTAACCCTAGCCCTCAACCTAACCCTAACCCTAGGTCCAATCCCAACCCTAACCGGATCTCTAACCCTAGCCCTTAACATAACCCTAACCCTAGGTCCAATCGGAACCCTAACCGGATCTCTATACCTAGCCCTCAACATAACCCTAACCCTAGGTCCAATCGGAACCCTAACCGGATCTCTAACCCTAGCCCTCAACATAACCCTAACCCTAGGTCCAATCGGAACCGTAACCGGATCTCTAACCCTAGCCCTCAACATAACCCTAACCCTAGGTCCAATCAAAACCCTAACTGGATCTCTAACCCTAGCCCTCAATATAACCCTAACCCTAGGTCCAATCGGAACCCTAACCGGATCTCTAACCCTAGCCCTCAACGTAACCCTAACCGTAGGTCCAATCGGAACAGTAAACGGATATCTAACCCTAGCCCTCAACATAACCCTAACCCTGGGTCCAATCGGAAACCTAACCGGATCTCTAACCCTCGCCCTCAACATAACCCTAATCCTAGGTCCAATCGGAACCCTATCCGGATCTCTACATCTCGCCCTCAACATAACCCTAACCCTAGTTCCAATCAGAACCCTAGCCGGTTCTCTACCCCTCGCCTTAAACATAACCCTAACCCTAGGACCAATCGGAACCCTAACCAGATCTCTAACCCTCGCCCTCAACATAACCCTAACCCTAGGTCCAATCGGAACCCTAACCGGATCTCTAACCCTAGCCCTAAACATAACCCTAACCCTAGGTCCAATCGGAACCCTAAACGGATATCTAACCCTAGCCCTCAACATAAGCCTAACCCTAGGTCCAATCGGAACTCTAAACGGATATCTAACCCTAGCCCTCAACATAACCCTAACCCTAGGTACAATCGGAACCCTAACAGGAACTCTACCCCTCGCCCTCAACATAACCCTAACCCTAGGTCCAATCAGAACCCTAACCGGATCTCTATCCCTAGCCCTCAACATAATCATAACCCTAGGTCCAATCGGAACCCTAAACGGATATCTAACCCTCGCCCTCAACATAACCCTAACCCTAGGTCCAATCGGAACCCTAACCGGATCTCTAACCCTAGCCCTAAACATAACCCTAACCCTAGGTCCAATCGGAACCCTAAACGGATATCTAACCCTAGCCCTCAACATAAGCCTAACCCTAGGTCCAATCGGAACCCTAAACGGATATCTAACCCTAGCCCTCAACATAACCCTAACCCTAGGTACAATCGGAACCCTAACAGGAACTCTACCCCTCGCCCTCAACATAACCCTAACCCTAGGTTCAATCAGAACCCTAACCGGATCTCTATCCCTAGCCCTCAACATAATCATAACCCTAGGTCCAATCGGAACCCTAAACGGATATCTAACCCTAGCCCTCAACATAACCCTAACCCTAGGTCCATTCGGAACCCTAAACGGATATCTAACCCTAGCCCTCTACATAACCCTAACCCTAGTTCCAATCGGAACCCTAACAGGATCTCTAACCCTAGCTCTCAACATAACCCTAACCCTAGGTCCAATCGGAACGCTAACCGGATATCTAACCCTAGCCCTCTACATAACCCTAACCCTAGTTCCAATTGGAACCCTAACAGGATCTCTAACCCAGCCCGCAACCTAACCCTAACCCTAGGTCCAATCGGAACCCTAAACGGATATCTAAACCTAGCCCTCAACATAACCCTAACCCTAGGCCCAATCGGAACCCTAACCGGATATCTAACCCTGGCCCTCTACATAACCCTAACCCTAGGTCCAATCGGAACCCTAACCGGATCTGTGTACCTAGACCTCAACATAACCCTAACCCTAGGTCCAATCGGAACCCTAACCGGATCTGTATACCTAGCCCTCAACATAACCCTAACCCTAGGTCCAATCGGAACCCTAACCGGATCTGTATACCTAGCCCTCAACATAACCCTAACCCTAGGTCCAATCGGAACCCTAACCGGATCTCTAACCCTAGCCCTCAACCTAACCCTAACCCTAGGTCCAATCGCAACCCTAACCGGATCTCTAACGCTAGCCCTCAACATAACCCTAACCCTAGGTTCAATCCTATCCCTAACCGGATCTCTAACGCTAGCCCTCAACATAACCCTAACCCTAGGTCTAATCGGAACCCTAAACGGATATCTAAACCTAGCCCTCAACATAACCCTAACCCTAGGTCCAATCGGAAGCCTAACCGGATATCTAACCCTGGCCCTCTACATAACCCTAACCCTAGGTCCAATCGGAACCCTAACCGCATCTGTGTACCTAGACCTCAACATAACCCTAACCCTAGGTCCAATCGGAACCCTAACCGGATCTGTATACCTAGCCCTCAACATAACCGTAATCCTAGGTCCAATCGGAACCCTAACCGGATCTCTACACCTCGCCCTCAACATAACCCTAACCCTAGTTCCAATCGGAACCCTAGCCGGTTCTCTACCCCTCGCCCTAAACATAACCCTAACCCTAGGTCCAATCGGAACCCTAACCAGATCTCTAACCCTCGCCCTCAACATAACCCTAACCCTAGGTCCAATCGGAACCCTAACCGGATCTCTAACCCTAGCCCTAAACATAACCCTAACCCTAGGTCCAATCGCAACCCTAACCGGATCTCTAACTCGAGCCCTCAAAATAACCCTAACCCTAGGTTCAATCGTATCCCTAACCGGATCTCTAACGCTAGCCCTCAACATAACCCTAACCCTAGGTCCAATCGGAACCCTAACCGGATCTCTATACCTAGCCCTCAACATAACCCTAACCCTAGGTCCAATCGGAACCCTAACCGGATCTCTAACCCTAGCCCTCAACATAACCCTAACCCTAGGTCCAATCGGAACCGTAACCGGATCTCTAACCCTAGCCCTCAACATAACCCTAACCCTAGGTCCAATCAAAACCCTAACTGGATCTCTAACCCTAGCCCTCAATATAACCCTAACCCTAGGTCCAATCGGAACCCTAACCGGATCTCTAACCCTAGCCCTCAACGTAACCCTAACCGTAGTTCCAATCGGAACAGTAAACGGATATCTAACCCTAGCCCTCAACATAACCCTAACCCTGGGTCCAATCGGAAACCTAACCGGATCTCTAACCCTCGCCCTCAACATAACCCTAATCCTAGGTCCAATCGGAACCCTATCCGGATCTCTACATCTCGCCCTCAACATAACCCTAACCCTAGTTCCAATCAGAACCCTAGCCGGTTCTCTACCCCTCGCCTTAAACATAACCCTAACCCTAGGACCAATCGGAACCCTAACCAGATCTCTAACCCTCGCCCTCAACATAACCCTAACCCTAGGTCCAATCGGAACCCTAACCGGATCTCTAACCCTAGCCCTAAACATAACCCTAACCCTAGGTCCAATCGGAACCCTAAACGGATATCTAACCCTAGCCCTCAACATAAGCCTAACCCTAGGTCCAATCGGAACCCTAACCGGATATCTAACCCTAGCCCTCAACATAACCCTAACCCTAGGTACAATCGGAACCCTAACAGGAACTCTACCCCTCGCCCTCAACATAACCCTAACCCTAGGTCCAATCAGAACCCTAACCGGATCTCTATCCCTAGCCCTCAACATAATCATAACCCTAGGTCCAATCGGAACCCTAAACGGATATCTAACCCTCGCCCTCAACATAACCCTAACCCTAGGTCCAATCGGAACCCTAACCGGATCTCTAACCCTAGCCCTAAACATAACCCTAACCCTAGGTCCAATCGGAACCCTAAACGGATATCTAACCCTAGCCCTCAACATAAGCCTAACCCTAGGTCCAATCGGAACCCTAAACGGATATCTAACCCTAGCCCTCAACATAACCCTAACCCTAGGTACAATCGGAACCCTAACAGGAACTCTACCCCTCGCCCTCAACATAACCCTAACCCTAGGTTCAATCAGAACCCTAACCGGATCTCTATCCCTAGCCCTCAACATAATCATAACCCTAGGTCCAATCGGAACCCTAAACGGATATCTAACCCTAGCCCTCAACATAACCCTAACCCTAGGTCCATTCGGAACCCTAAACGGATGTCTAACCCTAGCCCTCTACATAACCCTAACCCTAGTTCCAATCGGAACCCTAACAGGATCTCTAACCCTACCTCTCAACATAACCCTAACCCTAGGTCCAATCGGAACCCTAACCGGATATCTAACCCTAGCCCTCTACATAACCCTAACCCTAGTTCCAATCGGAACCCTAACAGGATCTCTAACCCAGCCCGCAACCTAACCCTAACCCTAGGTCCAATCGGAACCCTAAACGGATATCTAAACCTAGCCCTCAACATAACCCTAACCCTAGGCCCAATCGGAACCCTAACCGGATATCTAACCCTGGCCCTCTACATAACCCTAACCCTAGGTCCAATCGGAACCCTAACCGGATCTGTGTACCTAGACCTCAACATAACCCTAACCCTAGGTCCAATCGGAACCCTAACCGGATCTGTATACCTAGCCCTCAACATAACCCTAACCCTAGGTCCAATCGGAACCCTAACCGGATCTGTATACCTAGCCCTCAACATAACCCTAACCCTAGGTCCAATCGGAACCCTAACCGGATCTCTAACCCTAGCCCTCAACCTAACCCTAACCCTAGGTCCAATCGCAACCCTAACCGGATCTCTAACCCTAGCCCTCAACATAACCCTAACCCTAGGTTCAATCCTATCCCTAACCGGATCTCTAACGCTAGCCCTCAACATAACCCTAACCCTAGGTCTAATCGGAACCCTAAACGGATATCTAAACCTAGCCCTCAACATAACCCTAACCCTAGGTCCAATCGGAAGCCTAACCGGATATCTAACCCTGGCCCTCTACATAACCCTAACCCTAGGTCCAATCGGAACCCTAACCGGATCTGTGTACCTAGACCTCAACATAACCCTAACCCTAGGTCCAATCGGAACCCTAACCGGATCTGTATACCTAGCCCTCAACATAACCCTAACCCTAGGGCCAATCGGAACCCTAACAGGATCTCTTACCCTATCCCTCAACATAACCCTAACCCTAGGTTCAATCGTATCCCTAACCGGATCTCTAACGCTAGCCCTCAACATAACCCTAACCCTAGGTCCAATAGGAACCCTAACCGGAGCTGTATACCTCGCCCTCAACATAACCCTAACCCTAGGTCCAATCGGAACCCTAACCGGATCGCTAACCCTAGCCCTCAACCTAACCCTAACCCTAGGTCCAATCGGAACCCTAACCGGATCTCTAACCCTAGCCCTCAACCTAACCCTAACCCTAGGTCCAATCGCAACCCTAACCGGATCTCTAACCCTAGCCCTCAACATAACCCTAACCCTAGGTTCAATCGTATCCCTAACCGGATCTCTAACGCTAGCCCTCAACATAACCCTAACCCTAGGTCCAATCGGAACCCTAACCGGATCTCTATACCTAGCCCTCAACATAACCCTAACCCTAGGTCCAATCGGAACCCTAACCGGATCTCTAACCCTAGCCCTCAACATAACCCTAACCCTAGGTCCAATCAAAACCCTAACTGGATCTCTAACCCTAGCCCTCAATATAACCCTAACCCTAGGTCCAATCGGAACCCTAACCGGATCTCTAACCCTAGCCCTCAACGTAACCCTAACCGTAGGTCCAATCGGAACAGTAAACGGATATCTAACCCTAGCCCTCAACATAACCCTAACCCTGGGTCCAATCGGAAACCTAACCGGATCTCTAACCCTCGCCCTCAACATAACCCTAATCCTAGGTCCAATCGGAACCCTATCCGGATCTCTACATCTCGCCCTCAACATAACCCTAACCCTAGTTCCAATCAGAATCCTAGCCGGTTCTCTACCCCTCGCCTTAAACATAACCCTAACCCTAGGACCAATCGGAACCCTAACCAGATCTCTAACCCTCGCCCTCAACATAACCCTAACCCTAGGTCCAATCGGAACCCTAACCGGATCTCTAACCCCAGCCCTAAACATAACCCTAACCCTAGGTCCAATCGGAACCCTAAACGGATATCTAACCCTAGCCCTCAACATAAGCCTAACCCTAGGTCCAATCGGAACCCTAAACGGATATCTAACCCTAGCCCTCAACATAACCCTAACCCTAGGTACAATCGGAACCCTAACAGGAACTCTACCCCTCGCCCTCAACATAACCCTAACCCTAGGTCCAATCAGAACCCTAACCGGATCTCTATCCCTAGCCCTCAACATAATCATAACCCTAGGTCCAATCGGAACCCTAAACGGATATCTAACCCTCGCCCTCAACATAACCCTAACCCTAGGTCCAATCGGAACCCTAACCGGATCTCTAACCCTAGCCCTAAACATAACCCTAACCCTAGGTCCAATCGGAACCCTAAACGGATATCTAACCCTAGCCCTCAACATAAGCCTAACCCTAGGTCCAATCGGAACCCTAAACGGATATCTAACCCTAGCCCTCAACATAAGCCTAACCCTAGGTCCAATCGGAACCCTAAACGGATATCTAACCCTAGCCCTCAACATAACCCTAACCCTAGGTACAATCGAAACCCTAACAGGAACTCTACCCCTCGCCCTCAACATAACCCTAACCCTAGGTTCAATCAGAACCCTAACCGGATCTCTATCCCTAGCCCTCAACATAATCATAACCCTAGGTCCAATCGGAACCCTAAACGGATATCTAACCCTAGCCCTCAACATAACCCTAACCCTAGGTCCATTCGGAACCCTAAACGGATATCTAACCCTAGCCCTCTACATAACCCTAACCCTAGTTCCAATCGGAACCCTAACAGGATCTCTAACCCTAGCTCTCAACATAACCCTAACCCTAGGTCCAATCGGAACGCTAACCGGATATCTAACCCTAGCCCTCGACATAACCCTAACCCTAGTTCCAATCGGAACCCTAACAGGATCTCTAACCCAGCCCGCAACCTAACCCTAACCCTAGGTCCAATCGGAACCCTAAACGGATATCTAAACCTAGCCCTCAACATAACCCTAACCCTAGGCCCAATCGGAACCCTAACCGGATATCTAACCCTGGCCCTCTACATAACCCTAACCCTAGGTCCAATCGGAACCCTAACCGGATCTGTGTACCTAGACCTCAACATAACCCTAACCCTAGGTCCAATCGAAACCCTAACCGGATCTGTATACCTAGCCCTCAACATAACCCTAACCCTAGGTCCAATCGGAACCCTAACCGGATCTGTATACCTAGCCCTCAACATAACCCTAACCCTAGGTCCAATCGGAACCCTAACCGGATCTCTAACCCTAGCCCTCAACCTAAACCTAACCCTAGGTCCAATCGCAACCCTAACCGTATCTCTAACCCTAGCCCTCAACATAACCCTAACCCTAGGTCAATCCTATCCCTAACCGGATCTCTAACGCTAGCCCTCAACATAACCCTAACCCTAGGTCTAATCGGAACCCTAAACGGATATCTAAACCTAGCCCTCAACATAACCCTAACCCTAGGTCCAATCGGAAGCCTAACCGGATATCTAACCCTGGCCCTCTACATAACCCTAACCCTAGGTCCAATCGGAACCCTAACCGGATCTGTGTACCTAGACCTCAACATAACCCTAACCCTAGGTCCAATCAGAACCCTAACCGGATCTGTATACCTAGCCCTCAACATAACCGTAATCCTAGGTCCAATCGGAACCCTAACCGGATCTCTACACCTCGCCCTCAACATAACCCTAACCCTAGTTCCAATCGGAACCCTAGCCGGTTCTCTACCCCTCGCCCTAAACATAACCCTAACCCTAGGTCCAATCGGAACCCTAACCAGATCTCTAACCCTCGCCCTCAACATAACCCTAACCCTAGGTCCAATCGGAACCCTAACCGGATCTCTAACCCTAGCCCTAAACATAACCCTAACCCTAGGTCCAATCGCAACCCTAACCGGATCTCTAACCCGAGCCCTCAACATAACCCTAACCCTAGGTTCAATCGTATCCCTAACCGGATCTCTAACGCTAGCCCTCAACATAACCCTAACCCTAGGTCTAATCGGAACCCTAAACGGATATCTAAACCTAGCCCTCAACATAACCCTAATCCTAGGTCCAATCGGAACCCTAACCGGATATCTAACCCTGGCCCTCTACATAACCCTAACCCTAGGTCCAATCGGAACCCTAACCGGATCTGTGTACCTAGACCTCAACATAACCCTAACCCTAGGTCCAATCGGAACCCTAACGGGATCTGTATACCTAGCCCTCAACATAACCCTAACCCTAGGTCCAATCGGAACCCTAACCGGATCTCTAACCCTAGCCCTCAACCTAACCCTAACCCTAGGTCCAATCGCAACCCTAACCGGATCTCTAACCCTAGCCCTTAACATAACCCTAACCCTAGGTTCAGTCGTATCCCTAACCGGATCTCTAACGCTAGCCCTCAACATAACCCTAACCCTAGGTCCAATCGGAACCCTAACCGGATCTCTATACCTAGCCCTCAACATAACCCTAACCCTAGGTCCAATCGGAACCCTAACCAGATCTCTAACCCTAGCCCTCAACATAACCCTAACCCTAGGTCCAATCGGAACCGTAACCGGATCTCTAACCCTAGCCCTCAACATAACCCTAACCCTAGGTCCAATCAAAACCCTAACTGGATCTCTAACCCTAGCCCTCAATATAACCCTAACCCTAGGTCCAATCGGAACCCTAACCGGATCTCTAACCCTAGCCCTCAACGTAACCCTAACCGTAGGTCCAATCGGAACAGTAAACGGATATCTAACCCTAGCCCTCAACATAACCCTAACCCTGGGTCCAATCGGAAACCTAACCGGATCTCTAACCCTCGCCCTCAACATAACCCTAATCCTAGGTCCAATCGGAACCCTATCCGGATCTCTACATCTCGCCCTCAACATAACCCTAACCCTAGTTCCAATCAGAACCCTAGCCGGTTCTCTACCCCTCGCCTTAAACATAACCCTAACCCTAGGACCAATCAGAACCCTAACCAGATCTCTAACCCTCGCCCTCAACATAACCCTAACCCTAGGTCCAATCGGAACCCTAACCGGATCTCTAACCCTAGCCCTAAACATAACCCTAACCCTAGGTCCAATCGGAACCCTAAACGGATATCTAACCCTAGCCCTCAACATAAGCCTAACCCTAGGTCCAATCGGAACCCTAAACGGATATCTAACCCTAGCCCTCAACATAACCCTAACCCTAGGTACAATCGGAACCCTAACAGGAACTCTACCCCTCGCCCTCAACATAACCCTAACCCTAGGTCCAATCAGAACCCTAACCGGATCTCTATCCCTAGCCCTCAACATAATCATAACCCTAGGTCCAATCGGAACCCTAAACGGATATCTAACCTTCGCCCTCAACATAACCCTAACCCTAGGTCCAATCGGAACCCTAACCGGATCTCTAACCCTAGCCCTAAACATAACCCTAACCCTAGGTCCAATCGGAACCCTAAACGGATATCTAACCCTAGCCCTCAACATAAGCCTAACCCTAGGTCCAATCGGAACCCTAAACGGATATCTAACCCTAGCCCTCAACATAACCCTAACCCTAGGTACAATCGGAACCCTAACAGGAACTCTACCCCTCGCCCTCAACATAACCCTAACCCTAGGTTCAATCAGAACCCTAACCGGATCTCTATCCCTAGCCCTCAACATAATCATAACCCTAGGTCCAATCGGAACCCTAAACGGATATCTAACCCTAGCCCTCAACATAACCCTAACCCTAGGTCCATTCGGAACCCTAAACGGATATCTAACCCTAGCCCTCTACATAACCCTAACCCTAGTTCCAATCGGAACCCTAACAGGATCTCTAACCCTAGCTCTCAACATAACCCTAACCCTAGGTCCAATCGGAACCCTAACCGGATATCTAACCCTAGCCCTCTACATAACCCTAACCCTAGTTCCAATCGGAACCCTAACAGGATCTCTAACCCAGCCCGCAACCTAACCCTAACCCTAGGTCCAATCGGAACCCTAAACGGATATCTAAACCTAGCCCTCAATATAACCCTAACCCTAGGCCCAATCGGAACCCTAACCGGATATCTAACCCTGGCCCTCTACATAACCCTAAACCTAGGTCCAATCGGAAACCTAACCGGATCTGTGTACCTAGACCTCAACATAACCCTAAACCTAGGTCCAATCGGAACCCTAACCGGATCTGTATACCTAGCCCTCAACATAACCCTAACCCTAGGTCCAATCGGAACCCTAACCGGATCTGTATACCTAGCCCTCAACATAACCCTAACCCTAGGTCCAATCGGAACCCTAACCGGATCTCTAACCCTAGCCCTCAACCTAACCCTAACCCTAGGTCCAATCGCAACCCTAACCGGATCTCTAACCCTAGCCCTCAACATAACCCTAACCCTAGGTTCAATCCTATCCCTAACCGGATCTCTAACGCTAGCCCTCAACATAACCCTAACCCTAGGTCTAATCGGAACCCTAAACGGATATCTAAACCTAGCCCTCAACATAACCCTAACCCTAGGTCCAATCGGAAGCCTAACCGGATATCTAACCCTGGCCCTCTACATAACCCTAACCCTAGGTCCAATCGGAACCCTAACCGGATCTGTGTACCTAGACCTCAACATAACCCTAACCCTAGGTCCAATCGGAACCCTAACAGGATCTCTTACCCTAGCCCTCAACATAACCCTAACCCTAGGTTCAATCGTATCCCTAACCGGATCTCTAACGCTAGCCCTCAACATAACCCTAACCCTAGGTCCAATAGGAACCCTAACCGGAGCTGTATACCTCGCCCTCAACATAACCCTAACCCTAGGTCCAATCGGAACCCTAACCGGATCGCTAACCCTAGCCCTCAACCTAACCCTAACCCTAGGTCCAATCGGAACCCTAACCGGATCTCTAACCCTCGCCCTCAACATAACCCTAACCCTAGGTCCAATCGGAACCCTAACCGGATCTCTAACCCTAGCCCTAAACATAACCCTAACCCTAGGTCCAATCGCAACCCTAACCGGATCTCTAACCCGAGCCCTCAACATAACCCTAACCCTAGGTTCAATCGTATCCCTAACCGGATCTCTAACGCTAGCCCTCAACATAACCCTAACCCTAGGTCTAATCGGAACCCTAAACGGATATCTAAACCTAGCCCTCAACATAACCCTAATCCTAGGTCCAATCGGAACCCTAACCGGATATCTAACCCTGGCCCTCTACATAACCCTAACCCTAGGTCCAATCGGAACCCTAACCGGATCTGTGTACCTAGACCTCAACATAACCCTAACCCTAGGTCCAATCGGAACCCTAACGGGATCTGTATACCTAGCCCTCAACATAACCCTAACCCTAGGTCCAATCGGAACCCTAACCGGATCTCTAACCCTAGCCCTCAACCTAACCCTAACCCTAGGTCCAATCGCAACCCTAACCGGATCTCTAACCCTAGCCCTTAACATAACCCTAACCCTAGGTTCAGTCGTATCCCTAACCGGATCTCTAACGCTAGCCCTCAACATAACCCTAACCCTAGGTCCAATCGGAACCCTAACCGGATCTCTATACCTAGCCCTCAACATAACCCTAACCCTAGGTCCAATCGGAACCCTAACCGGATCTCTAACCCTAGCCCTCAACATAACCCTAACCCTAGGTCCAATCGGAACCGTAACCGGATCTCTAACCCTAGCCCTCAACATAACCCTAACCCTAGGTCCAATCAAAACCCTAACTGGATCTCTAACCCTAGCCCTCAATATAACCCTAACCCTAGGTCCAATCGGAACCCTAACCGGATCTCTAACCCTAGCCCTCAACGTAACCCTAACCGTAGGTCCAATCGGAACAGTAAACGGATATCTAACCCTAGCCCTCAACATAACCCTAACCCTGGGTCCAATCGGAAACCTAACCGGATCTCTAACCCTCGCCCTCAACATAACCCTAATCCTAGGTCCAATCGGAACCCTATCCGGATCTCTACATCTCGCCCTCAACATAACCCTAACCCTAGTTCCAATCAGAACCCTAGCCGGTTCTCTACCCCTCGCCTTAAACATAACCCTAACCCTAGGACCAATCAGAACCCTAACCAGATCTCTAACCCTCGCCCTCAACATAACCCTAACCCTAGGTCCAATCGGAACCCTAACCGGATCTCTAACCCTAGCCCTAAACATAACCCTAACCCTAGGTCCAATCGGAACCCTAAACGGATATCTAACCCTAGCCCTCAACATAAGCCTAACCCTAGGTCCAATCGGAACCCTAAACGGATATCTAACCCTAGCCCTCAACATAACCCTAACCCTAGGTACAATCGGAACCCTAACAGGAACTCTACCCCTCGCCCTCAACATAACCCTAACCCTAGGTCCAATCAGAACCCTAACCGGATCTCTATCCCTAGCCCTCAACATAATCATAACCCTAGGTCCAATCGGAACCCTAAACGGATATCTAACCTTCGCCCTCAACATAACCCTAACCCTAGGTCCAATCGGAACCCTAACCGGATCTCTAACCCTAGCCCTAAACATAACCCTAACCCTAGGTCCAATCGGAACCCTAAACGGATATCTAACCCTAGCCCTCAACATAAGCCTAACCCTAGGTCCAATCGGAACCCTAAACGGATATCTAACCCTAGCCCTCAACATAACCCTAACCCTAGGTACAATCGGAACCCTAACAGGAACTCTACCCCTCGCCCTCAACATAACCCTAACCCTAGGTTCAATCAGAACCCTAACCGGATCTCTATCCCTAGCCCTCAACATAATCATAACCCTAGGTCCAATCGGAACCCTAAACGGATATCTAACCCTAGCCCTCAACATAACCCTAACCCTAGGTCCATTCGGAACCCTAAACGGATATCTAACCCTAGCCCTCTACATAACCCTAACCCTAGTTCCAATCGGAACCCTAACAGGATCTCTAACCCTAGCTCTCAACATAACCCTAACCCTAGGTCCAATCGGAACCCTAACCGGATATCTAACCCTAGCCCTCTACATAACCCTAACCCTAGTTCCAATCGGAACCCTAACAGGATCTCTAACCCAGCCCGCAACCTAACCCTAACCCTAGGTCCAATCGGAACCCTAAACGGATATCTAAACCTAGCCCTCAATATAACCCTAACCCTAGGCCCAATCGGAACCCTAACCGGATATCTAACCCTGGCCCTCTACATAACCCTAAACCTAGGTCCAATCGGAACCCTAACCGGATCTGTGTACCTAGACCTCAACATAACCCTAACCCTAGGTCCAATCGGAACCCTAACCGGATCTGTATACCTAGCCCTCAACATAACCCTAACCCTAGGTCCAATCGGAACCCTAACCGGATCTGTATACCTAGCCCTCAACATAACCCTAACCCTAGGTCCAATCGGAACCCTAACCGGATCTCTAACCCTAGCCCTCAACCTAACCCTAACCCTAGGTCCAATCGCAACCCTAACCGGATCTCTAACCCTAGCCCTCAACATAACCCTAACCCTAGGTTCAATCCTATCCCTAACCGGATCTCTAACGCTAGCCCTCAACATAACCCTAACCCTAGGTCTAATCGGAACCCTAAACGGATATCTAAACCTAGCCCTCAACATAACCCTAACCCTAGGTCCAATCGGAAGCCTAACCGGATATCTAACCCTGGCCCTCTACATAACCCTAACCCTAGGTCCAATCGGAACCCTAACCGGATCTGTGTACCTAGACCTCAACATAACCCTAACCCTAGGTCCAATCGGAACCCTAACAGGATCTCTTACCCTAGCCCTCAACATAACCCTAACCCTAGGTTCAATCGTATCCCTAACCGGATCTCTAACGCTAGCCCTCAACATAACCCTAACCCTAGGTCCAATAGGAACCCTAACCGGAGCTGTATACCTCGCCCTCAACATAACCCTAACCCTAGGTCCAATCGGAACCCTAACCGGATCGCTAACCCTAGCCCTCAACCTAACCCTAACCCTAGGTCCAATCGGAACCCTAACCGGATCTCTAACCCTAGCCCTCAACCTAACCCTAACCCTAGGTCCAATCGCAACCCTAACCGGATCTCTAACCCTAGCCCTCAACATAACCCTAACCCTAGGTTCAATCGTATCCCTAACCGGATCTCTAACGCTAGCCCTCAACATAACCCTAACCCTAGGTCCAATCGGAACCCTAACCGGATCTCTATACCTAGCCCTCAACATAACCCTAACCCTAGGTCCAATCGGAACCCTAACCGGATCTCTAACCCTAGCCCTCAACATAACCCTAACCCTAGGTCCAATCGGAACCGTAACCGGATCTCTAACCCTAGCCCTCAACATAACCCTAACCCTAGGTCCAATCAAAACCCTAACTGGATCTCTAACCCTAGCCCTCAATATAACCCTAACCCTAGGTCCAATCGGAACCCTAACCGGATCTCTAACCCTAGCCCTCAACGTAACCCTAACCGTAGGTCCAATCGGAACAGTAAACGGATATCTAACCCTAGCCCTCAACATAACCCTAACCCTGGGTCCAATCGGAAACCTAACTGGATCTCTAACCCTCGCCCTCAACATAACCCTAATCCTAGGTCCAATCGGAACCCTAACCGGATCTCTACACCTCGCCCTCAACATAACCCTAACCCTAGTTCCAATCGGAACCCTAGCCGGTTCTCTACCCCTCGCCCTAAACATAACCCTAACCCTAGGTCCAATCGGAACCCTAACCAGATCTCTAACCCTCGCCCTCAACATAACCCTAACCCTAGGTCCAATCGGAACCCTAACCGGATCTCTAACCCTAGCCCTAAACATAACCCTAACCCTAGGTCCAATCGCAACCCTAACCGGATCTCTAACCCGAGCCCTCAACATAACCCTAACCCTAGGTTCAATCGTATCCCTAACCGGATCTCTAACGCTAGCCCTCAACATAACCCTAACCCTAGGTCTAATCGGAACCCTAAACGGATATCTAAACCTAGCCCTCAACATAACCCTAATCCTAGGTCCAATCGGAACCCTAACCGGATATCTAACCCTGGCCCTCTACATAACCCTAACCCTAGGTCCAATCGGAACCCTAACCGGATCTGTGTACCTAGACCTCAACATAACCCTAACCCTAGGTCCAATCGGAATCCTAACCGGATCTGTATACCTAGCCCTCAACATAACCCTAACCCTAGGTCCAATCGGAACCCTAACCGGATCTCTAACGCTAGCCCTCAACATAACCCTAACCCTAGGTCCAATAGGAACCCTAACCGGAGCTGTATACCTCGCCCTCAACATAACCCTAACCCTAGGTCCAATCGGAACCCTAACCGGATCTCTAACCCTAGCCCTCAACCTAACCCTAACCCTAGGTCCAATCGCAACCCTAACCGGATCTCTAACACTAGCCCTTAACATAACCCTAACCCTAGGTTCAATCGTATCCCTAACCGGATCTCTAACGCTAGCCCTCAACATAACCCTAACCCTAGGTCCAATCGGAACCCTAACCGGATCTCTAACCCTAGCCCTCAACATAACCCTAACCCTAGGTCCAATCGGAACCGTAACCGGATCTCTAACCCTAGCCCTCAACATAACCCTAACCCTAGGTCCAATCAAAACCCTAACTGGATCTCTAACCCTAGCCCTCAATATAACCCTAACCCTAGGTCCAACCGGAACCCTAACCGGATCTCTAACCCTAGCCCTCAACGTAACCCTAACCGTAGGTCCAATCGGAACAGTAAACGGATATCTAACCCTAGCCCTCAACATAACCCTAACCCTGGGTCCAATCGGAAACCTAACCGGATCTCTAACCCTCGCCCTCAACATAACCCTAATCCTAGGTCCAATCGGAACCCTATCCGGATCTCTACATCTCGCCCTCAACATAACCCTAACCCTAGTTCCAATCAGAACCCTAGCCGGTTCTCTACCCCTCGTCTTAAACATAACCCTAACCCTAGGACCAATCGGAACCCTAACCAGATCTCTAACCCTCGCCCTCAACATAACCCTAACCCTAGGTCCAATCGGAACCCTAACCGGATCTCTAACCCTAGCCCTAAACATAACCCTAACCCTAGGTCCAATCGGAACCCTAAACGGATATCTAACCCTAGCCCTCAACATAAGCCTAACCCTAGGTCCAATCGGAACCCTAAACGGATATCTAACCCTAGCCCTCAACATAACCGTAACCCTAGGTACAATCGGAACCGTAACAGGAACTCTACCCCTCGCCCTCAACATAACCCTAACCCTAGGTCCAATCAGAACCCTAACCGGATCTCTATCCCTAGCCCTCAACATAATCATAACCCTAGGTCCAATCGGAACCCTAAACGGATATCTAACCCTAGCCCTCTACATAACACTAACCCTAGTTTCAATCGGAACCCTAACAGGATCTCTAACCCAGCCCGCAACATAACCCTAACCCTAGGTCCAATCGGAACCCTAACCGGATCTCTACCCCTCGCCCTCAACATAACCCTAACCTTAGGTCCAATCGGAACCCTAACCGGACCTCTAACCCTAGCTCGCAACATAACCCTAACCCTAGGTCCAATCGGAAACCTAACCGGATCTCTAACCCTAGCCCTCAACATAACCCTAACCCTAGGTCCAATCGGAATCCTAACTGGATCTCTAACCCTAGCCCTCAACATAACCCTAACCCTAGGTCCAATCAAAACACTAACTGGATCTCTAACCCTAGCACTCAACATAACCCTAACCCTAGGTCCAATCGGAACCCTAACCGGATCTCTAACCCTAACTCTCAACATAACCCTAACCCTAGGTCCAATCAGTACCCTTACCGGATCTATAACCCTAGCCCTCAACATAAACCTAACCCTACGTCCAATCGGAACCCTAACCGGATTTCTAACCCTAGCCTTCAACATAACCCTAACCCTAGGTCCAATAGGTACCCTAACCGGATCTGTATACGTAGCCCTCAACATAACCCTAACCGTAGGTCCAATCGGAACCCTAACCGGATCTGTATACCTAGCCCTGAACATAACCCTAATCCTAGGTCCAATCGGAACCCTAACCGGATCTCTAACCCTAGCCCACAACATAACACTAACCCTAGGTCCAATCGGAACCCTAACCGGATCTGTGTACCTAGCCCTCAACATAACCCTAACCCTAGGTCCAATCGGAAGCCTAACCGGATCTCTAACCCTAGCCCTCAACATAACCCTAACCCTAGGTCCAATCGGAACCCTAACCGGATCTCTAATCCTAGCCCTCAACATAACCCTAACCCTAGGTCCAATCGGAACACTAACCGGAACTCTAACCCTAGCCCTCAAAATAACCCTAACCCTAGGTCCAATCGGAACCCTAAGCGGATCTCTAACCCTAGCGTTCAACATATCACTAACCCTAGGTCCAATCGGTACCCTAACCGCATATCTAACCCTAGCCCTCAACATAACCCTAACCCTAGGTCCAATCGGAACCCTAACCGGATATCTAACCCTAGCCCTCAACATAACCCTAACCCTAGTTCCAATCGGAACCCTAACAGGATCTCTACCCCAGCCCTCAACATAACCCTAACCCTAGGTCCAATAGGAACCCTAACCGGATCTCTACCCCTCGCCCTCAACATAACCCTAACCCGAGGTCCATTCGGAACCCTAACCGGATCTCTACATCTCGCCCTCAACATAACCCTAAACCTTGGTCCAATCGGAACCCTAACCGGATATCTAACACTAGCCCTCAACATAACCCTAACCCTAGGTAAAAATCGGAACCCTAACCGGATCTCTAACCCTAGCTCTCAACATAACCCTAACCCTAGGTCCAATCTGAACCCTAACCAGATCTCTACATCTCGCCCTCAATATAACCCTAACCCTAGGTCCAATCGGATCCCTAACCGGATCTCTAACCCTAGCCCTCAACGTAACCCTAACCGTAGGTCCAATCGGAACAGTAAACGGATATCTAACCCTAGCCCTCAACATAACCCTAACCCTGGGTCCAATCGGAAACCTAACCGGATCTCTAACCCTCGCCCTCAACATAACCCTAATCCTAGGTCCAATCGGAACCCTAACCGGATCTCTACACCTCGCCCTCAACATAACCCTAACCCTAGTTCCAATCGGAACCCTAGCCGGTTCTCTACCCCTCGCCCTAAACATAACCCTAAACCTAGGTCCAATCGGAACCCTAACCAGATCTCTAACCCTCGCCCTCAACATAACCCTAACCCTAGGTCCAATCGGAACCCTAACCGGATCTCTAACCCTAGCCCTCAACATAACACTAACCCTAGGTCCAATCGGAACCCTATACGGATATCTAACCCTAGCCCTCAACATAAGCCTAACCCTAGGTCCAATCAGAACCCTATACGGATATCTAACCCTAGCCCTCAACATAACCCTAACCCTAGGTACAATCAGAACCCTAACAGGAACTCTACCCCTCGCCATCAACATAACCCTAACCCTAGGTCCAATCAGAACCCTAACCGGATCTCTATCCCTAGCCCTCAACATAATCATAACCCTAGGTCCAATCGGAACCCTAAACGGATATCTAACCCTAGCCCTCAACATAACCCTAACCCTAGGTCCAATCGGAACCCTAAACGGATCTCTAACCCTAGCCCTCAACATAACCCTAACCCTAGGTCCAATCGGAACCCTAACCGGATATCTAACCCTAGCCCTCTACATAACACTAACCCTAGTTTCAATTGGAACCCTAACAGAATCTCTAACCCAGCCCGCAACATAACCCTAACCCTAGGTCCAATCGGAACCCTAACCGGATCTCTACACCTTGCCCTCAACATAACCCTAACCCTAGGTCCAATCGGAACCCTAACCGGATCTCTAACCCTAGCTCTCAACATAACCCTAACCCTAGGTCCAATCGGAAGCCTAACCGGATCTCTAACCCTAGCCCTCAACATAACCCTAACCCTAGGTCCAATCAAAACACTAACTGGATCTCTAACCCTAGCACTCAACATAACCCTAACCCTAGGTCCAATCGGAACCCTAACCGGATCTCTAACCCTAGCTCTCAACATAACCCTAACCCTAGGTCCAATCAGTACCCTAACCGGATCTCTAACCCTAGCCCTCAACATAAACCTAACCCTACGTCCAATCGGAACCCTAACCGGATTTCTAACCCTAGCCTTCAACATAACCCTAACCCTAGGTCCAATCGGAACCCTAACCGGATCTGTATACCTAGCCCTCAACATAACCCTAACCCTAGGTCCAATCGGAACCCTAACCGGATCTGTATACCTAGCCCTCAACATAACCCTAACCCTAGTTCCAATCGGAACCCTAACAGGATCTCTACCCCTGCCCTCAACATAACCCTAACGCTAGGTCCAATCGGAACCCTAACCGGATCTGTACATCTCGCCCTCAACATAACCCTAAACCTTGGTCCAATCCGAACCTTAACCGGATCTGTATACCTAGCCCTCAACATAACCCTAACCCTAGGTCCAATCGGAACCCTAACCGGATCTCTAACCCTAGCCCTCAACATAACGCTAACCCTAGGTCCAATCGGAACCGTAACCGGATCTCTAACCCTAGCCCTCAACATAACCCTAAACCTAGGTCCATCAAAACCCTAACTGGATCTCTAACCCTAGCCCTCAATATAACCCTAACCCTAGGTCCAATCGGAACCCTAACCGGATCTCTAACCCTAGCCCTCAACGTAACCCTAACCGTATGTCCAATCGGAACAGTAAACGGATATCTAACCCTAGCCCTCAACATAACCCTAACCCTGGGTCCAATCGGAAACCTAACCGGATCTCTAACCCTCGCCCTCAACATAACCCTAATCCTAGGTCCAATCGGAACCCTAACCGGATCTCTACACCTCGCCCTCAACATAACCCTAACCCTAGTTCCAATCGGAACCCTAGCCGGTTCTCTAACCCTAGCCCTCAACATAACCCTAACACTAGGTCCAATCGGAACCCTAACGGGATTTCTAACCCTAGCCTTCAACACAACCCTAACCCTAGGTCCAATCGGAACCCTAACCGGATCTGTATACCTAGCCCTCAACATAACCGTAACCCTAGGTCCAATCGAAACCGTAACCGGATCTGTATACCTAGCCCTCAACATAACCCTAAACCTATGTCCAATCGGAAACCTAACAGGATCTCTACCCCTTGCCCTCAACATAAGCCTAACCCTAGGTCCAATCGGAACCCTAACCCGATCTCTAAACCTAGCCCTCAACATTACCCTAACCGTAGGTCCAATCGGAACCCTAACCGAATCTCTAACCCTAGCCCTCAACATAACCCTAACCCTGGGTCCAATCGGACCCTAACCGGATCTGTGTACCTAGCCCTAAACATAACCCTAACCCTTGGTCCAATCGGAACCCCAACCGGATCTCTAACCCTAGCTCTCAACATAACCCTAACACTACGTCCAATCGGAACCCTAAACGGATATCTAACCCTAGCCCTCAACATAACCCTAACTCTAGGTCAAATCGGAACCCTAAACGGATTTCTAACCCTAGCCATCAACATAACCCTAACCTTAGGTCCAATCGGAACCCTAACCGGATCTGTATACCTAGCCCTCAAAATAACACTAACCCTAGGTCCAATCGGAAACCTAACCGGATCTGTATACCTAGCCCTCAACATAACCCTAACCCTAGGTCCAATCGGAACCCTAACCGGATCTCTAACCCTAGCCCTCAACATAACCCTAACACTAGGTCCAATCGGAACCCTAACGGGATTTCTAACCCTAGCCTTCAACATAACCCTAACCCTAGGTCCAATCGGAACCCTAACCGGATCTGTATATCTAGCCCTCAACATAACCGTAACCCTAGGTCCAATCGGAACCCTAACCGGATCTGTATACCTAGCCCTCAACATAACCCTAAACCTATGTCCAATCGGAATCCTAACAGGATCTCTACCCCTCGCCCTCAACATAACCCTAACCCTAGGTCCAATCGGAACCCAAACCCGATCTCTAAACCTAGCCCTCAACATAACCCTAACCGTAGGTCCAATCGGAACCCTAACCGAATCTCTAACCCTAGCCCTCAACATAACCCTAACCCTGGGTCCAATCGGAACCCTAACCGGATCTGTGTACCTAGCCCTAAACATAACCCTAACCCTTGGTCCAATCGGAACCCCAACCGGATCTCTAACCCTAGCCCTCAACATAACCCTAACACTAGGTCCAATCGGAACCCTAACCGGATCTGTGTACCTAGCCCTCAACATAACCCTAACCCTAGGTCCAATCGGAACCCCAACCGGATCTCTAACCCTAGCCCTCAACATAACCCTTACCCTAGGTCCAATCGGAAGCCTAACCGGATCTCTAACCCTAGCCCTCAACATAACCCTAAGCCTAGGTCCAATCGGAACCCTAACCGGATCTCTAACCCTAGCCCTCAACATAACCCTAACCCTAGGTCCAATCGGAACCCTAACCGGAACTCTAACACTAGCCCTCAAAATAACCCTAACCCTAGGTTCAATCGGAACCCTAAGCGGACCTCTAACCCTAGCGCTCAACATATCACTAACCCTAGGTCCAATCGGAACCCTAAACGGATATCTAACCCTAGCCCTCAACATAACCCTAACTCTAGGTCCAATCGGAACCCTAAACGGATATATAACCCTAGCCCTCAACATAACCCTAACCCTAGGTCCAATCGGAACCCTAACCGGATATCTAACCCTAGCCCTCAACATAACCCTAACCCTAGTTCCAATCGGAACCCTAACAGGATCTCTTCCCCAGCCCTCAACATAACCCTAACGCTAGGTCCAATCGGAACCCTAACCGGATATCTAAAACTAGCCCTCAACATAACACTAACCCTAGGTCCAATCGGAACCCTATACGGATATCTAACCCTAGCCCTCAACATAAGCCTAACCCTAGGTCCAATCAGAACCCTATACGGATATCTAACCCTAGCCCTCAACATAACCCTAACCCTAGGTACAATCAGAACCCTAACAGGAACTCTACCCCTCGCCATCAACATAACCCTAACCCTAGGTCCAATCAGAACCCTAACCGGATCTCTATCCCTAGCCCTCAACATAATCATAACCCTAGGTCCAATCGGAACCCTAAACGGATATCTAACCCTAGCCCTCAACATAACCCTAACCCTAGGTCCAATCGGAACCCTAAACGGATCTCTAACCCTAGCCCTCAACATAACCCTAACCCTAGGTCCAATCGGAACCCTAACCGGATATCTAACCCTAGCCCTCTACATAACACTAACCCTAGTTTCAATTGGAACCCTAACAGAATCTCTAACCCAGCCCGCAACATAACCCTAACCCTAGGTCCAATCGGAACCCTAACCGAATCTCTACACCTTGCCCTCAACATAACCCTAACCCTAGGTCCAATCGGAACCCTAACCGGATCTCTAACCCTAGCTCTCAACATAACCCTAACCCTAGGTCCAATCGGAAGCCTAACCGGATCTCTAACCCTAGCCCTCAACATAACCCTAACCCTAGGTCCAATCAAAACACTAACTGGATCTCTAACCCTAGCACTCAACATAACCCTAACCCTAGGTCCAATCGGAACCCTAACCGGATCTCTAACCCTAGCTCTCAACATAACCCTAACCCTAGGTCCAATCAGTACCCTAACCGGATCTCTAACCCTAGCCCTCAACATAAACCTAACCCTACGTCCAATCGGAACCCTAACCGGATTTCTAACCCTAGCCTTCAATATAACCCTAACCCTAGGTCCAATCGGAACCCTAACCGGATCTGTATACCTAGCCCTCAACATAACCCTAACCCTAGGTCCAATCGGAACCCTAACCGGATCTGTATAGCTAGCCCTCAACATAACCCTAACCCTAGTTCCAATCGGAACCCTAACAGGATCTCTACCCCTGCCCTCAACATAACCCTAACGCTAGGTCCAATCGGAACCCTAACCGGATCTCTACCCCTCGCCCTCAACATAACCCTAACCCGAGGTCCAATCGGAACCCTAACCGGATCTGTACATCTCGCCCTCAACATAACCCTAAACCTTGGTCCAATCCGAACCTTAACCGGATATCTTACACTAGCCCTCAACATAACCCTAACCCTAGGTAAAAATCGGAACCCTAACCGGATCTCTAACCCTAGCTCTCAACATAACCCTAACCCTAGGTCCAATCGGAACCCTAACCGGATCTGTGTACCTAGACCTCAACATAACCCTAACCCTAGGTCCAATCGGAACCCTAACCGGATCTGTATACCTAGCCCTCAACATAACCCTAACCCTAGGTCCAATCGGAACCCTAACCGGATCTCTAACCCTAGCCCTCAACATAACGCTAACCCTAGGTCCAATCGGAACCGTAACCGGATCTCTAACCCTAGCCCTCAACATAACCCTAAACCTAGGTCCATCAAAACCCTAACTGGATCTCTAACCCTAGCCCTCAATATAACCCTAACCCTAGGTCCAATCGGAACCCTAACCGGATCTCTAACCCTAGCCCTCAACGTAACCCTAACCGTAGGTCCAATCGGAACAGTAAACGGATATCTAACCCTAGCCCTCAACATAACCCTAACCCTGGGTCCAATCGGAAACCTAACCGGATCTCTAACCCTCGCCCTCAACATAACCCTAATCCTAGGTCCAATCGGAACCCTAACCGGATCTCTACACCTCGCCCTCAACATAACCCTAACCCTAGTTCCAATCGGAACCCTAGCCGGTTCTCTAACCCTAGCCCTCAACATAACCCTAACACTAGGTCCAATCGGAACCCTAACGGGATTTCTAACCCTAGCCTTCAACACAACCCTAACCCTAGGTCCAATCGGAACCCTAACCGGATCTGTATACCTAGCCCTCAACATAACCGTAACCCTAGGTCCAATCGGAACCGTAACCGGATCTGTATACCTAGCCCTCAACATAACCCTAAACCTATGTCCAATCGGAAACCTAACAGGATCTCTACCCCTCGCCCTCAACATAAGCCTAACCCTAGGTCCAATCGGAACCCTAACCCGATCTCTAAACCTAGCCCTCAACATTACCCTAACCGTAGGTCCAATCGGAACCCTAACCGAATCTCTAACCCTAGCCCTCAACATAACCCTAACCCTGGGTCCAATCGGACCCTAACCGGATCTGTGTACCTAGCCCTAAACATAACCCTAACCCTTGGTCCAATCGGAACCCCAACCGGATCTCTAACCCTAGCTCTCAACATAACCCTAACACTACGTCCAATCGGAACCCTAAACGGATATCTAACCCTAGCCCTCAACATAACCCTAACCCTAGGTCAAATCGGAACCCTAAACGGATTTCTAACCCTAGCCATCAACATAACCCTAACCTTAGGTCCAATCGGAACCCTAACCGGATCTGTATACCTAGCCCTCAAAATAACACTAACCCTAGGTCCAATCGGAACCCTAACCGGATCTGTATACCTAGCCCTCAACATAACCCTAACCCTAGGTCCAATCGGAACCCTAACCGGATCTCTAACCCTAGCCCTCAACATAACCCTAACACTAGGTCCAATCGGAACCCTAACGGGATTTCTAACCCTAGCCTTCAACATAACCCTAACCCTAGGTCCAATCGGAACCCTAACCGGATCTGTATATCTAGCCCTCAACATAACCGTAACCCTAGGTCCAATCGGAACCCTAACCGGATCTGTATACCTAGCCCTCAACATAACCCTAAACCTATGTCCAATCGGAATCCTAACAGGATCTCTACCCCTCGCCCTCAACATAACCCTAACCCTAGGTCCAATCGGAACCCAAACCCGATCTCTAAACCTAGCCCTCAACATAACCCTAACCGTAGGTCCAATCGGAACCCTAACCGAATCTCTAACCCTAGCCCTCAACATAACCCTAACCCTGGGTCCAATCGGAACCCTAACCGGATCTGTGTACCTAGCCCTAAACATAACCCTAACCCTTGGTCCAATCGGAACCCCAACCGGATCTCTAACCCTAGCCCTCAACATAACCCTAACACTAGGTCCAATCGGAACCCTAACCGGATCTGTGTACCTAGCCCTCAACATAACCCTAACCCTAGGTCCAATCGGAACCCCAACCGGATCTCTAACCCTAGCCCTCAACATAACCCTTACCCTAGGTCCAATCGGAAGCCTAACCGGATCTCTAACCCTAGCCCTCAACATAACCCTAAGCCTAGGTCCAATCGGAACCCTAACCGGATCTCTAACCCTAGCCCTCAACATAACCCTAACCCTAGGTCCAATCGGAACCCTAACCGGAACTCTAACACTAGCCCTCAAAATAACCCTAACCCTAGGTTCAATCGGAACCCTAAGCGGACCTCTAGCCCTAGCGCTCAACATATCACTAACCCTAGGTCCAATCGGAACCCTAAACGGATATCTAACCCTAGCCCTCAACATAACCCTAACTCTAGGTCCAATCGGAACCCTAAACGGATATATAACCCTAGCCCTCAACATAACCCTAACCCTAGGTCCAATCGGAACCCTAACCGGATATCTAACCCTAGCCCTCAACATAACCCTAACCCTAGTTCCAATCGGAACCCTAACAGGATCTCTTCCCCAGCCCTCAACATAACCCTAACGCTAGGTCCAATCGGAACCCTAACCGGATATCTAAAACTAGCCCTCAACATAACCCTAACCCTAGGTCCAATCTGAACCCTAATCGGATCTCTAACCCTAGCCCTCAACATAACCCTAACACTAGGTCCAATCGGAACCCTAACGGGATTTCTAACCCTAGCCTTCAACATAACCCTAACCCTAGGTCCAATCGGAACCCTAACCGGATCTGTATACCTAGCCCTCAACATAACCCTAACCCTGGGTCCAATCGGAACCCTAACCGGATCTGTGTACCTAGCCCTAAACATAACCCTAACCCTTGGTCCAATCGGAACCCCAACCGGAACTCTAACCCTAGCCCTCAACATAACCCTAACCCTAGGTCCAATCGGAACCCTAAACGGATATCTAACCCTAGCCCTCAACATAACCCTAACCCTAGGTCCAATCAGAACCCTAAACGGATTTCTAACCGTAGCCATCAACATAACCCTAACCCTAGGTCCAATCGGAACCCTAACCGGATCTCTAACCCTAGCCCTCAACATAACACTAACCCTAGGTCCAATCGGAACCCTAACCGGATCTGTATACCTAGCCCTCAACATAACCCTAACCCTAGGTCCAATCGGAACCCTAACCGGATCTCTAACCCTAGCCCACAACATAACCCTAACCCTAGGTCCAATCCGAACCCTAACCGGATCTGTGTACCTAGCCCTCAACATAACCCTAACCCTAGGTCCAATCGGAACCCCAACCGGAACTCTAACCCTAGCCCTCAACATAACCCTAACCCTAGGTCCAATCGGAACCCTAACCGGATCGCTAACCCTAGCCCTCAACCTAACCCTAACCCTAGGTCCAATCGGAACCCTAACCGGATCTCTAACCCTAGCCCTCAACCTAACCCTAACCCTAGGTCCAATCGCAACCCTAACCGGATCTCTAACCCTAGCCCTCAACATAACCCTAACCCTAGGTTCAATCGTATCCCTAACCGGATCTCTAACGCTAGCCCTCAACATAACCCTAACCCTAGGTCCAATCGGAACCCTAACCGGATCTCTATACCTAGCCCTCAACATAACCCTAACCCTAGGTCCAATCGGAACCGTAACCGGATCTCTAACCCTAGCCCTCAACATAACCCTAACCCTAGGTCCAATCAAAACCCTAACTGGATCTCTAACCCTAGCCCTCAATATAACCCTAACCCTAGGTCCAATCGGAACCCTAACCGGATCTCTAACCCTAGCCCTCAACGTAACCCTAACCGTAGGTCCAATCGGAACAGTAAACGGATATCTAACCCTAGCCCTCAACATAACCCTAACCCTGGGTCCAATCGGAAACCTAACCGGATCTCTAACCCTCGCCCTCAACATAACCCTAATCCTAGGTCCAATCGGAACCCTATCCGGATCTCTACATCTCGCCCTCAACATAACCCTAACCCTAGTTCCAATCAGAACCCTAGCCGGTTCTCTACCCCTCGTCTTAAACATAACCCTAACCCTAGGACCAATCGGAACCCTAACCAGATCTCTAACCCTCGCCCTCAACATAACCCTAACCCTAGGTCCAATCGGAACCCTAACCGGATCTCTAACCCTAGCCCTAAACATAACCCTAACCCTAGGTCCAATCGGAACCCTAAACGGATATCTAACCCTAGCCCTCAACATAAGCCTAACCCTAGGTCCAATCGGAACCCTAAACGGATATCTAACCCTAGCCCTCAACATAACCGTAACCCTAGGTACAATCGGAACCCTAACAGGAACTCTACCCCTCGCCCTCAACATAACCCTAACCCTAGGTCCAATCAGAACCCTAACCGGATCTCTATCCCTAGCCCTCAACATAATCATAACCCTAGGTCCAATCGGAACCCTAAACGGATATCTAACCCTAGCCCTCAACATAACCCTATCCCTAGGTCCAATCGGAACCCTAAACGGATATCTAACCCTAGCCCTCAACATAACCCTAACCCTAGGTCCAATCGGAACCCTAACTGGATATCTAACCCTAGCCCTCTACATAACACTAACCCTAGTTTCAATCGGAACCCTAACAGGATCTCTAACCCAGCCCGCAACATAACCCTAACCCTAGGTCCAATCGGAACCCTAACCGGATCTCTACCCCTCGCCCTCAACATAACCCTAACCTTAGGTCCAATCGGAACCCTAACCGTACCTCTAACCCTAGCTCGCAACATAACCCTCACCCTAGGTCCAATCGGAAACCTAACCGGATCTCTAACCCTAGCCCTCAACATAACCCTAACCCTAGGTCCAATCGGAATCCTAACTGGATCTCTAACCCTAGCCCTCAACATAACCCTAACCCTAGGTCCAATCAAAACACTAACTGGATCTCTAACCCTAGCACTCAACATAACCCTAACCCTAGGTCCAATCGGAACCCTAACCGGATCTCTAACCCTAGCTCTCAACATAACCCTAACCCTAGGTCCATTCAGTACCCTTACCGGATCTATAACCCTAGCCCTCAACATAAACCTAACCCTACGTCCAATCGGAACCCTAACCGGATTTCTAACCCTAGCCTTCAACATAACCCTAACCCTAGGTCCAATAGGAACCCTAACCGGATCTGTATACGTAGCCCTCAACATAACCCTAACCGTAGGTCCAATCGGAACCCTAACCGGATCTGTATACCTAGCCCTCAACATAACCCTAACACTAGGTCCAATCGGAACCCTAACCGGATATCTAAAACTAGCCCTCAACATAACCCTAACCCTAGGTCCAATCTGAACCCTAATCGGATCTCTAACCCTAGCCCTCAACATAACCCTAACACTAGGTCCAATCGGAACCCTAACGGGATTTCTAACCCTAGCCTTCAACATAACCCTAACCCTAGGTCCAATCGGAACCCTAACCGGATCTGTATACCTAGCCCTCAACATAACCCTAACCCTGGGTCCAATCGGAACCCTAACCGGATCTGTGTACCTAGCCCTAAACATAACCCTAACCCTTGGTCCAATCGGAACCCCAACCGGAACTCTAACCCTAGCCCTCAACATAACCCTAACCCTAGGTCCAATCGGAACCCTAAACGGATATCTAACCCTAGCCCTCAACATAACCCTAACCCTAGGTCCAATCAGAACCCTAAACGGATTTCTAACTGTAGCCATCAACATAACCCTAACCCTAGGTCCAATCGGAACCCTAACCGGATCTCTAACCCTAGCCCTCAACATAACACTAACCCTAGGTCCAATCGGAACCCTAACCGGATCTGTATACCTAGCCCTCAACATAACCCTAACCCTAGGTCCAATCGGAACCCTAACCGGATCTCTAACCCTAGCCCACAACATAACCCTAACCCTAGGTCCAATCCGAACCCTAACCGGATCTGTGTACCTAGCCCTCAACATAACCCTAACCCTAGGTCCAATCGGAACCCCAACCGGAACTCTAACCCTAGCCCTCAACATAACCCTAACCCTAGGTCCAATCGGAACCCTAACCGGATCGCTAACCCTAGCCCTCAACCTAACCCTAACCCTAGGTCCAATCGGAACCCTAACCGGATCTCTAACCCTAGCCCTCAACCTAACCCTAACCCTAGGTCCAATCGCAACCCTAACCGGATCTCTAACCCTAGCCCTCAACATAACCCTAACCCTAGGTTCAATCGTATCCCTAACCGGATCTCTAACGCTAGCCCTCAACATAACCCTAACCCTAGGTCCAATCGGAACCCTAACCGGATCTCTATACCTAGCCCTCAACATAACCCTAACCCTAGGTCCAATCGGAACCGTAACCGGATCTCTAACCCTAGCCCTCAACATAACCCTAACCCTAGGTCCAATCAAAACCCTAACTGGATCTCTAACCCTAGCCCTCAATATAACCCTAACCCTAGGTCCAATCGGAACCCTAACCGGATCTCTAACCCTAGCCCTCAACGTAACCCTAACCGTAGGTCCAATCGGAACAGTAAACGGATATCTAACCCTAGCCCTCAACATAACCCTAACCCTGGGTCCAATCGGAAACCTAACCGGATCTCTAACCCTCGCCCTCAACATAACCCTAATCCTAGGTCCAATCGGAACCCTATCCGGATCTCTACATCTCGCCCTCAACATAACCCTAACCCTAGTTCCAATCAGAACCCTAGCCGGTTCTCTACCCCTCGTCTTAAACATAACCCTAACCCTAGGACCAATCGGAACCCTAACCAGATCTCTAACCCTCGCCCTCAACATAACCCTAACCCTAGGTCCAATCGGAACCCTAACCGGATCTCTAACCCTAGCCCTAAACATAACCCTAACCCTAGGTCCAATCGGAACCCTAAACGGATATCTAACCCTAGCCCTCAACATAAGCCTAACCCTAGGTCCAATCGGAACCCTAAACGGATATCTAACCCTAGCCCTCAACATAACCGTAACCCTAGGTACAATCGGAACCCTAAAAGGAACTCTACCCCTCGCCCTCAACATAACCCTAACCCTAGGTCCAATCAGAACCCTAACCAGATCTCTAACCCTCGCCCTCAACATAACCCTATCCCTAGGTCCAATCGGAACCCTAACAGGATCTCTAACCCAGCCCGCAACATAACCCTAACCCTAGGTCCAATCGGAACCCTAACCGGATCTCTACCCCTCGCCCTCAACATAACCCTAACCTTAGGTCCAATCGGAACCCTAACCGTACCTCTAACCCTAGCTCGCAACATAACCCTCACCCTAGGTCCAATCGGAAACCTAACCGGATCTCTAACCCTAGCCCTCAACATAACCCTAACCCTAGGTCCAATCGGAATCCTAACTGGATCTCTAACCCTAGCCCTCAACATAACCCTAACCCTAGGTCCAATCAAAACACTAACTGGATCTCTAACCCTAGCACTCAACATAACCCTAACCCTAGGTCCAATCGGAACCCTAACCGGATCTCTAACCCTAGCTCTCAACATAACCCTAACCCTAGGTCCATTCAGTACCCTTACCGGATCTATAACCCTAGCCCTCAACATAAACCTAACCCTACGTCCAATCGGAACCCTAACCGGATTTCTAACCCTAGCCTTCAACATAACCCTAACCCTAGGTCCAATAGGAACCCTAACCGGATCTGTATACGTAGCCCTCAACATAACCCTAACCGTAGGTCCAATCGGAACCCTAACCGGATCTGTATACCTAGCCCTCAACATAACCCTAACACTAGGTTCAATCGGAGCCCTAACCGGATCTCTAACCCTAGCCCACAACATAACACTAACCCTAGGTCCAATCGGAACCCTAACTGGATCTGTGTACCTAGCCCTCAACATAACCCTAACCCTAGGTCCAATCGGAAGCCTAACCGGATCTCTAACCCTAGCCCTCAACATAACCCTAACCCTAGGTCCAATCGGAACCCTAACCGGATCTCTAATCCTAGCCCTCAACATAACCCTAACCCTAGGTCCAATCGGAACACTAACCGGAACTCTAACCCTATCCCTCAAAATAACCCTAACCCTAGGTCCAATCGGAACCCTAAGCGGATCTCTAACCCTAGCGTTCAACATATCACTAACCCTAGGTCCAATCGGAACCCTAACCGCATATCTAAACCTAGCCCTCAACATAACCCTAACCCTAGGTCCAATCGGAACCCTAACCGGATATCTAACCCTAGCCCTCAACATAACCCTAACCCTAGTTCCAATCGGAACCCTAACAGGATCTCTACCCCAGCCCTCAACATAACCCTAACCCTAGGTCCAATAGGAACCCTAACCGGATCTCTACCCCTCGCCCTCAACATAACCCTAACCCGAGGTCCATTCGGAACCCTAACCGGATCTCTACATCTCGCCCTCAACATAACCCTAAACCTTGGTCCAATCGGAACCCTAACCGGATATCTAACACTAGCCCTCAACATAACCCTAACCCTAGGTAAAAATCGGAACCCTAACCGGATCTCTAACCCTAGCTCTCAACATAACCCTAACCCTAGGTCCAATCTGAACCCTAACCGGATCTCTACATCTCGCCCTCAATATAACCCTAACCCTAGGTACAATCGGAACCCTAACCGGATCTCTAACCCTAGCCCTCAACGTAACCCTAACCGTAGGTCCAATCGGAACAGTAAACGGATATCTAACCCTAGCCCTCAACATAACCCTAACCCTGGGTCCAATCGGAAACCTAACCGGATCTCTAACCCTCGCCCTCAACATAACCCTAATCCTAGGTCCAATCGGAACCCTAACCGGATCTCTACACCTCGCCCTCAACATAACCCTAACCCTAGTTCCAATCGGAACCCTAGCCGGTTCTCTACCCCTCGCCCTAAACATAACCCTAAACCTAGGTCCAATCGGAACCCTAACCAGATCTCTAACCCTCGCCCTCAACATAACCCTAACCCTAGGTCCAATCGGAACCCTAACCGGATCTCTAACCCTAGCCCTCAACATAACACTAACCCTAGGTCCAATCGGAACCCTATACGGATATCTAACCCTAGCCCTCAACATAAGCCTAACCCTAGGTCCAATCAGAACCCTATACGGATATCTAACCCTAGCCCTCAACATAACCCTAACCCTAGGTACAATCAGAACCCTAACAGGAACTCTACCCCTCGCCATCAACATAACCCTAACCCTAGGTCCAATCAGAACCCTAACCGGATCTCTATCCCTAGCCCTCAACATAATCATAACCCTAGGTTCAATCGGAACCCTAAACGGATATCTAACCCTAGCCCTCAACATAACCCTAACCCTAGGTCCAATCGGAACCCTAAACGGATCTCTAACCCTAGCCCTCAACATAACCCTAACCCTAGGTCCAATCGGAACCCTAACCGGATATCCAACCCTAGCCCTCTACATAACACTAACCCTAGTTTCAATTGGAACCGTAACAGAATCTCTAACCCAGCCCGCAACATAACCCTAACCCTAGGTCCAATCGGAACCCTAACCGGATCTCTACACCTTGCCCTCAACATAACCCTAACCCTAGGTCCAATCGGAACCCTAACCGGATCTCTAAACCTAGCTCTCAACAAAACCCTAACCCTAGGTCCAATCGGAAGCCTAACCGGATCTCTAACCCTAGCCCTCAACATAACCCTAACCCTAGGTCCAATCGGAATCCTATCCGGATCTCTAACCCTAGCCCTCAACATAACCCTAACCCTAGGTCCAATCAAAACACTAACTGGATCTCTAACCCTAGCACTCAACATAACCCTAACCCTAGGTCCAATCGGAACCCTAACCGGATCTCTAACCCTAGCTCTCAACATAACCCTAACCCTAGGTCCAATCAGTACCCTAACCGGATTCTAACCCTAGCCCTCAACATAAACCTAACCCTACGTCCAATCGGAACCCTAACCGGATTTCTAACCCTAGCCTTCAACATAACCCTAACCCTAGGTCCAATCGGAACCCTAACCGGATCTGTATACCTAGCCCTCAACATAACCCTAACCCTAGGTCCAATCGGAACCCTAACCGGATCTGTATACCTAGCCCTCAACATAACCCTAACCCTAGTTCCAATCGGAACCCTAACAGGATCTCTACCCCTGCCCTCAACATAACCCTAACGCTAGGTCCAATCGGAACCCTAACCGGATCTCTACACCTCGCCCTCAACATAACCCTAACCCGAGGTCCAATCGGAACCCTAACCGGATCTGTACATCTCGCCCTCAACATAACCCTAAACCTTGGTCCAATCGGAACCCTAACCAGATCTCTAACCCTCGCCCTCAACATAACCCTAACCCTAGGTCCAATCGGAACCCTAACCGGATCTCTAACCCTAGCCCTCAACATAACACTAACCCTAGGTCCAATCGGAACCCTATACGGATATCTAACCCTAGCCCTCAACATAAGCCTAACCCTAGGTCCAATCAGAACCCTATACGGATATCTAACCCTAGCCCTCAACATAACCCTAACCCTAGGTACAATCAGAACCCTAACAGGAACTCTACCCCTCGCCATCAACATAACCCTAACCCTAGGTCCAATCAGAACCCTAACCGGATCTCTATCCCTAGCCCTCAACATAATCATAACCCTAGGTTCAATCGGAACCCTAAACGGATATCTAACCCTAGCCCTCAACATAACCCTAACCCTAGGTCCAATCGGAACCCTAAACGGATCTCTAACCCTAGCCCTCAACATAACCCTAACCCTAGGTCCAATCGGAACCCTAACCGGATATCCAACCCTAGCCCTCTACATAACACTAACCCTAGTTTCAATTGGAACCGTAACAGAATCTCTAACCCAGCCCGCAACATAACCCTAACCCTAGGTCCAATCGGAACCCTAACCGGATCTCTACACCTTGCCCTCAACATAACCCTAACCCTAGGTCCAATCGGAACCCTAACCGGATCTCTAAACCTAGCTCTCAACAAAACCCTAACCCTAGGTCCAATCGGAAGCCTAACCGGATCTCTAACCCTAGCCCTCAACATAACCCTAACCCTAGGTCCAATCGGAATCCTATCCGGATCTCTAACCCTAGCCCTCAACATAACCCTAACCCTAGGTCCAATCAAAACACTAACTGGATCTCTAACCCTAGCACTCAACATAACCCTAACCCTAGGTCCAATCGGAACCCTAACCGGATCTCTAACCCTAGCTCTCAACATAACCCTAACCCTAGGTCCAATCAGTACCCTAACCGGATTCTAACCCTAGCCCTCAACATAAACCTAACCCTACGTCCAATCGGAACCCTAACCGGATTTCTAACCCTAGCCTTCAACATAACCCTAACCCTAGGTCCAATCGGAACCCTAACCGGATCTGTATACCTAGCCCTCAACATAACCCTAACCCTAGGTCCAATCGGAACCCTAACCGGATCTGTATACCTAGCCCTCAACATAACCCTAACCCTAGTTCCAATCGGAACCCTAACAGGATCTCTACCCCTGCCCTCAACATAACCCTAACGCTAGGTCCAATCGGAACCCTAACCGGATCTCTACACCTCGCCCTCAACATAACCCTAACCCGAGGTCCAATCGGAACCCTAACCGGATCTGTACATCTCGCCCTCAACATAACCCTAAACCTTGGTCCAATCCGAACCTTAACCGGATATCTTACACTAGCCCTCAACATAACCCTAACCCTAGGTAAAAATCGGAACCCTAACCGGATCTCTAACCCTAGCTCTCAACATAACCCTAACCCTAGGTCCAATCGGAACCCTAACCGGATCTGTGTACCTAGACCTCAACATAACCCTAACCCTAGGTCCAATCGGAACCCTAACCGGATCTGTATACCTAGCCCTCAACATAACCCTAACCCTAGGTCCAATCGGAACCCTAACCGGATCTCTAACCCTAGCCCTCAACATAACGCTAACCCTAGGTCCAATCGGAACCGTAACCGGATCTCTAACCCTAGCCCTCAACATAACCCTAAACCTAGGTCCATCAAAACCCTAACTGGATCTCTAACCCTAGCCCTCAATATAACCCTAACCCTAGGTCCAATCGGAACCCTAACCGGATCTCTAACCCTAGCCCTCAACGTAACCCTAACCGTAGGTCCAATCGGAACAGTAAACGGATATCTAACCCTAGCCCTCAACATAACCCTAACCCTGGGTCCAATCGGAAACCTAACCGGATCTCTAACCCTCGCCCTCAACATAACCCTAATCCTAGGTCCAATCGGAACCCTAACCGGATCTCTACACCTCGCCCTCAACATAACCCTAACCCTAGTTCCAATCGGAACCCTAGCCGGTTCTCTAACCCTAGCCCTCAACATAACCCTAACACTAGGTCCAATCGGAACCCTAACGGGATTTCTAACCCTAGCCTTCAACACAACCCTAACCCTAGGTCCAATCGGAACCCTAACCGGATCTGTATACCTAGCCCTCAACATAACCGTAACCCTAGGTCCAATCGGAACCGTAACCGGATCTGTATACCTAGCCCTCAACATAACCCTAAACCTATGTCCAATCGGAAACCTAACAGGATCTCTACCCCTCGCCCTCAACATAACCCTAACCCTAGGTCCAATCGGAACCCTAACCCGATCTCTAAACCTAGCCCTCAACATTATCCTAACCGTAGGTCCAATCGGAACCCTAACCGAATCTCTAACCCTAGCCCTCAACATAACCCTAACCGTGGGTCCAATCGGACCCTAACCGGATCTGTGTACCTAGCCCTAAACATAACCCTAACCCTTGGTCCAATCGGAACCCCAACCGGATCTCTAACCCTAGCCCTCAACATAACCCTAACACTACGTCCAATCGGAACCCTAAACGGATATCTAACCCTAGCCCTCAACATAACCCTAACCCTAGGTCAAATCGGAACCCTAAACGGATTTCTAACCCTAGCCATCAACATAACCCTAACCTTAGGTCCAATCGGAACCCTAACCGGATCTGTATACCTAGCCCTCAAAATAACACTAACCCTAGGTCCAATCGGAACCCTAACCGGATCTGTATACCTAGCCCTCAACATAACCCTAACCCTAGGTCCAATCGGAACCCTAACCGGATCTCTAACCCTAGCCCTCAACATAACCCTAACACTAGGTCCAATCGGAACCCTAACGGGATTTCTAACCCTAGCCTTCAACATAACCCTAACCCTAGGTCCAATCGGAACCCTAACCGGATCTGTATACCTAGCCCTCAACATAACCGTAACCCTAGGTCCAATCGGAACCCTAACCGGATCTGTACACCTAGCCCTCAACATAACCCTAAACTTATGTCCAATCGGAATCCTAACAGGATCTCTACCCCTCGCCCTCAACATAACCCTAACCCTAGGTCCAATCGGAACCCAAACCCGATCTCTAAACCTAGCCCTCAACATAACCCTAACCGTAGGTCCAATCGGAACCCTAACCGAATCTCTAACCCTAGCCCTCAACATAACCCTAACCCTGGGTCCAATCGGAACCCTAACCGGATCTGTGTACCTAGCCCTAAACATAACCCTAACCCTTGGTCCAATCGGAACCCCAACCGGATCTCTAACCCTAGCCCTCAACATAACCCTAACACTAGGTCCAATCGGAACCCTAACCGGATCTGTGTACCTAGCCCTCAACATAACCCTAACCCTAGGTCCAATCGGAACCCCAACCGGATCTCTAACCCTAGCCCTCAACATAACCCTTACCCTAGGTCCAATCGGAAGCCTAACCGGATCTCTAACCCCAACCCTCAACATAACCCTAAGCCTAGGTCCAATCGGAACACTAACCGGATCTCTAACCCTAGCCCTCAACATAACCCTAACCCTAGGTCCAATCGGAACCCTAACCGGAACTCTAACACTAGCCCTCAAAATAACCCTAACCCTAGGTTCAATCGGAACCCTAAGCGGACCTCTAATCCTAGCGCTCAACATATCACTAACCCTAGGTCCAATCGGAACCCTAAACGGATATCTAACCCTAGCCCTCAACATAACCCTAACTCTAGGTCCAATCGGAACCCTAAACGGATATATAACCCTAGCCCTCAACATAACCGTAACCCTAGGTCCAATCGGAACCCTAACCGGATATCTAACCCTAGCCCTCAACATAACCCTAACCCTAGTTCCAATCGGAACCCTAACAGGATCTCTTCCCCAGCCCTCAACATAACCCTAACGCTAGGTCCAATCAGAACCCTAACCGGATCTCTACCCCTCGCCCGCAACATAACCCTAACCCGAGGTCCAATCGGAACCCTAACCGGATCTCTACATCTCGCCCTCAACATAACCCTAAACCTTGGTCCAATCGGAACCCTAACCGGATATCTAAAACTAGCCCTCAACATAACCCTAACCCTAGGTAAAAATCGGAACCCTAACCGGAACTCTAACCCTAGCTCTCAACATAACCCTAACCCTAGGTCCAATCTGAACCCTAACCGGATCTCTAACCCTAGCCCTCAACATAACCCTAACACTAGGTCCAATCGGAACCCTAACGGGATTTCTAACCCTAGCCTTCAACATAACCCTAACCCTAGGTCCAATCGGAACCCTAACCGGATCTGCATACCTAGCCCTAAACATAACCCTAACCCTGGGTCCAATCGGAACCCTAACCGGATCTGTGTACCTAGCCCTAAACATAACCCTAACCCTTGGTCCAATCGGAACCCCAACCGGATCTCTAACCCTAGCCCTCAACATAACCCTAACCCTAGGTCCAATCGGAACCCTAAACGGATATCTAACCCTAGCCCTCAACATAACCCTAACCCTAGGTCCAATCAGAACCCTAAACGGATTTCTAACCGTAGCCATCAACATAACCCTAACCCTAGGTCCAATCGGAACCCTAACCGGATCTCTAACCCTAGCCCTCAACATAACACTAACCCTAGGTCCAATCGGAACCCTAACCGGATCTGTATACCTAGCCCTCAACATAACCCTAACCCTAGGTCCAATCGGAACCCTAACCGGATCTCTAACCCTAGCCCACAACATAACCCTAACCCTAGGTCCAATCGGAACCCTAACCGGATCTGTGTACCTAGCCCTCAACATAACCCTAACCCTAGGTCCAATCGGAACCACAACCGGAACTCTAACCCTAGCCCTCAACATAACCCTAACCCTAGGTCCAAACGGAACCCTAACCGGATCTCTAACCCTAGCCCTCAACGTAACCCTAACCCTAGGTCCAATCGGAACCCTAACCGGATCTGTGTACCTAGCCCTCAACATAACCCTAACCCTAGGTCCAATCGGAACCCTAACCAGATCTCTAACCCTAGCCCTCAACATAACCCTAACCCTAGGTCCAATCGGAACCGTAACCGGATCTCTACCCCTCGCCCGCAACATAACCCTAACCCGAGGTCCAATCGGAACCCTAACCGGAACTCTAACCCTAGCCCTCAAAATAACCCTAACCCGAGGTCCAATCTGAACCCTAAGCGGATCTCTAACCCTAGCGCTCAACATATCACTAACCCTAGGTCCAATCGGAACCCTAAACGGATATCTAACCCTAGCCCTCAACATAACCCTAACCCTAGGTCCAATCGGAACCCTAACCGGATATCTAACCCTAGCCCTCAACATAACCCTAACCCTAGTTCCAATCGGAACCCTAACAGGATCTCTACCCCAGCCCTCAACATAACCCTAACGCTAGGTCCAATCGGAACCCTAACCGGATCTCTACATCTCGCCCTCAACATAACCCTAAACCTTGGTCCAATCGGAACCCTAACCGGATATCTAACACTAGCCCTCAACATAACCCTAACCCTAGGTAAAAATCGGAACCCTAACCGGATCTCTAACCCTAGCTCTGAACATAACCCTAACCCTAGGTCCAATCTGAACCCTAACCGGATCTCTAACCCTAGCCCTCAACATAACCCTAACACTAGGTCCAATCGGAACCCTAACGGGATTTCTAACCCTAGCCTTCAACATAACCCTAACCCTAGGTCCAATCGGAACCCTAACTGGATCTGTATACCTAGCCCTCAACATAATCCTAACCCTAGGTCCAATCGGAACCCTAACCGGATCTGTATACCTAGCCCTCAACATAACCCTAAACCTAAGTCCAATCGGAATCCTAACAGGATCTCTACCCCTCGCCCTCAACATAACCCTAACCCTAGGTCCAATCGGAACCCTAACCCGATCTCTAAACCTAGCCCTCAACATAACCCTAACCGTAGGTCCAATCGGAACCCTAACCGAATCTCTAACCCTAGCCCTCAACATAACCCTAACCCTTGGTCCAATCGGAACCCTAACCGGATCTGTGTACCTAGCCCTCAACATAACCCTAAACCTATGTTCAATCGGAATCCTAACAGGATCTCTACCCCTCGCCCTCAACATAACCCTAACCCTAGGTCCAATCGGAACCCTAACCCGATCTCTAAACCTAGCCCTCAACATAACCCTAACCGTAGGTCCAATCGGAACCCTAACCGGATCTCTAACCCTAGCCCACAACATAACCCTAACCCTAGGTCCAATCGGAACCCTAACCGGATCTCTAACCCTATCTCTCAACATAACCCTAACCCTAGGTCCAATCGGAAGCCTAACCGGATCTCTAACCCTAGCCCTCAACATAACCCTAACCCTAGGTCCAATCGGAATCCTAACCGGATCTCTAACCCTAGCCCTCAACATAACCCTAATCCTAGGTCCAATGAAAACACTAACTGGATATCTAACCCTAGCCCTCAACATAACCCTAACCCTAGGTCCAATCGGAACCCCAACCGGATCTCTAACCCTAGCTCTCAACAGAACCCTAACCCTAGGTCCAATCAGTACCCTAACCGGATCTCTAACCCTAGCCCTCAACATAAACCTAACCCTACGTCCAATCGGAACCCTAACCGGATTTCTAACCCTAGCCTTCAACATAACCCTAACCCTAGGTCCAATCGGAACCCTAACCGGATCTGTATACCTAGCCCTCAACATAACCCTAACCCTAGGTCCAATCGGAACCCTAACCGGATCTGTATACCTAGCCCTCAACATAACCCTAACCCTAGGTCCAATCGGAACCCTAACCGGATCTGTATACCTAGCCCTCAACATAACCCTAACCCTAGGTCCAATCGGAACCCTAAACGGATCTGTATACCTAGCCCTCAACATAACCCTAACCCTAGGTCCAATCGGAACCCTAACCGGATCTCTAACCCTAGCCCACAACATAACCCTAACCCTAGGTCCAATCGGAACCCTAACCGGATCTGTGTACCTAGCCCTCAACATAACCCTAACCCTAGGTCCAATCGGAACCCCAACCGGATCTCTAACCCTAGCCCTCAACATAACCCTTACCCTAGGTCCAATCGGAAGCCTAACCGGATCTCTAACCCTAGCCCTCCACATAACCCTAAGCCTAGGTCCAATCGGAACCCTAACCGGATCTCTAACCCTAGCCCTCAACATAACCCTAACCCTAGGTCCAATCGGAACCCTAACCGGAACTCTAACACTAGCCCTCAAAATAACCCTAACCCTAGGTTCAATCGGAACCCTAAGCGGACCTCTAACCCTAGCGCTCAACATATCACTAACCCTAGGTCCAATCGGAACCCTAAACGGATATCTAACCCTAGCCCTCAACATAACCCTAACTCTAGGTCCAATCGGAACCCTAAACGGATATATAACCCTAGCCCTCAACATAACCCTAACCCTAGGTCCAATCGGAACCCTAACCGGATATCTAACCCTAGCCCTCAACATAACCCTAACCCTAGTTCCAATCGGAACCCTAACAGGATCTCTTCCCCAGCCCTCAACATAACCCTAACGCTAGGTCCAATCGGAACCCTAACCGGATCTCTACCCCTCGCCCGCAACATAACCCTAACCGGAGGTCCAATCGGAACCCTAACCGGATCTCTACATCTCGCCCTCAACATAACCCTAACCCTAGGTCCAATCGGAACCCTAACCGGATCTGTATACCTAGCCCTCAACATAACCCTAACCCTAGGTCCAATCGGAACCCTAACCGGATCTCTAACCCTAGCCCTAAACATAACGCTAACCCTAGGTCCAATCGGAACCGTAACCGGATCTCTAACCCTAGCCCTCAACATAACCCTAAACCTAGGTCCATCAAAACCCTAACTGGATCTCTAACCCTAGCCCTCAATATAACCCTAACCCTAGGTCCAATCGGAACCCTAACCGGATCTCTAACCCTAGCCCTCAACGTAACCCTAACCGTAGGTCCAATCGGAACAGTAAACGGATATCTAACCCTAGCCCTCAACATAACCCTAACCCTGGGTCCAATCGGAAACCTAACCGGATCTCTAACCCTCGCCCTCAACATAACCCTAATCCTAGGTCCAATCGGAACCCTAACCGGATCTCTACACCTCGCCCTCAACATAACCCTAACCCTAGTTCCAATCGGAACCCTAGCCGGTTCTCTAACCCTAGCCCTCAACATAACCCTAACACTAGGTCCAATCGGAACCCTAACGGGATTTCTAACCCTAGCCTTCAACACAACCCTAACCCTAGGTCCAATCGGAACCCTAACCGGATCTGTATACCTAGCCCTCAACATAACCGTAACCCTAGGTCCAATCGGAACCGTAACCGGATCTGTATACCTAGCCCTCAACATAACCCTAAACCTATGTCCAATCGGAAACCTAACAGGATCTCTACCCCTCGCCCTCAACATAACCCTAACCCTAGGTCCAATCGGAACCCTAACCCGATCTCTAAACCTAGCCCTCAACATTACCCTAACCGTAGGTCCAATCGGAACCCTAACCGAATCTCTAACCCTAGCCCTCAACATAACCCTAACCCTGGGTCCAATCGGACCCTAACCGGATCTGTGTACCTAGCCCTAAACATAACCCTAACCCTTGGTCCAATCGGAACCCCAACCGGATCTCTAACCCTAGCCTTCAACATAACCCTAACACTACGTCCAATCGGAACCCTAAACGGATATCTAACCCTAGCCCTCAACATAACCCTAACCCTAGGTCAAATCGGAACCCTAAACGGACTTCTAACCCTAGCCATCAACATAACCCTAACCTTAGGTCCAATCGGAACCCTAACCGGATCTGTATACCTAGCCCTCAAAATAACACTAACCCTAGGTCCAATCGGAACCCTAACCGGATCTGTATACCTAGCCCTCAACATAACCCTAACCCTAGGTCCAATCGGAACCCTAACCGGATCTCTAACCCTAGCCCTCAACATAACCCTAACACTAGGTCCAATCGGAACCCTAACGGGATTTCTAACCCTAGCCTTCAACATAACCCTAAGCCTAGGTCCAATCGGAACCCTAACCGGATCTGTATACCTAGCCCTCAACATAACCGTAACCCTAGGTCCAATCGGAACCCTAACCGGATCTGTATACCTAGCCCTCAACATAACCCTAAACCTATGTCCAATCGGAATCCTAACAGGATCTCTACCCCTCGCCCTCAACATAACCCTAACCCTAGGTCCAATCGGAACCCAAACCCGATCTCTAAACCTAGCCCTCAACATAACCCTAACCGTAAGTCCAATCGGAACCCTAACCGAATCTCTAACCCTAGCCCTCAACATAACCCTAACCCTGGGTCCAATCGGAACCCTAACCGGATCTGTGTACCTAGCCCTAAACATAACCCTAACCCTTGGTCCAATCGGAACCCCAACCGGATCTCTAACCCTAGCCCTCAACATAACCCTAACACTAGGTCCAATCGGAACCCTAACCGGATCTGTGTACCTAGCCCTCAACATAACCCTAACCCTAGGTCCAATCGGAACCCCAACCGGATCTCTAACCCTAGCCCTCAACATAACCCTTACCCTAGGTCCAATCGGAAGCCTAACCGGATCTCTAACCCTAGCCCTCAACATAACCCTAAGCCTAGGTCCAATCGGAACCCTAACCGGATCTCTAACCCTAGCCCTCAACATAACCCTAACCCTAGGTCCAATCGGAACCCTAACCGGAACTCTAACACTAGCCCTCAAAATAACCCTAACCCTAGGTTCAATCGGAACCCTAAGCGGACCTCTAACCCTAGCGCTCAACATATCACTAACCCTAGGTCCAATCGGAACCCTAAACGGATATCTAACCCTAGCCCTCAACATAACCCTAACTCTAGGTCCAATCGGAACCCTAAACGGATATATAACCCTAGCCCTCAACATAACCCTAACCCTAGGTCCAATCGGAACCCTAACCGGATATCTAACCCTAGCCCTCAACATAACCCTAACCCTAGTTCCAATCGGAACCCTAACAGGATCTCTTCCCCAGCCCTCAACATAACCCTAACGCTAGGTCCAATCGGAACCCTAACCGGATATCTAAAACTAGCCCTCAACATAACCCTAACCCTAGGTCCAATCTGAACCCTAACCGGATCTCTAAACCTAGCCCTCAACATAACCCTAACACTAGGTCCAATCGGAACCCTAACGGGATTTCTAACCCTAGCCTTCAACATAACCCTAACCCTAGGTCCAATCGGAACCCTAACCGGATCTGTATACCTAGCCCTCAACATAACCCTAACCCTGGTTCCAATCGAAACCCTAACCGGATCTGTGTACCTAGCCCTAAACATAACCCTAACCCTTGGTCCAATCGGAACCCCAACCGGATCTCTAACCCTAGCCCTCAACATAACCCTAACCCTAGGTCCAATCGGAACCCTAAACGGATATCTAACCCTAGCCCTCAACATAACCCTAACCCTAGGTCCAATCAGAACCCTAAACGGATTTCTAACCGTAGCCATCAACATAACCCTAACCCTAGGTCCAATCGGAACCCTAACCGGATCTGTATACCTAGCCCTCAACATAACCCTAACCCTAGGTCCAATCGGAACCCTAACCGGATCTCTAACCCTAGCCCACAACATAACCCTAACCCTAGGTCCAATCGGAACCCTAACCGGATCTGTGTACCTAGCCCTCAACATAACCCTAACCCTAGGTCCAATCGGAACCCCAACCGGATCTCTAACCCTAGCCCTCAACATAACCCTTACCCTAGGTCCAATCGGAAGCCTAACCGGATCTCTAACCCTAGCCCTCCACATAACCCTAAGCCTAGGTCCAATCGGAACCCTAACCGGATCTCTAACCCTAGCCCTCAACATAACCCTAACCCTAGGTCCAATCGGAACCCTAACCGGAACTCTAACACTAGCCCTCAAAATAACCCTAACCCTAGGTTCAATCGGAACCCTAAGCGGACCTCTAACCCTAGCGCTCAACATATCACTAACCCTAGGTCCAATCGGAACCCTAAACGGATATCTAACCCTAGCCCTCAACATAACCCTAACTCTAGGTCCAATCGGAACCCTAAACGGATATCTAACCCTAGCCCTCAACATAACCCTAACTCTAGGTCCAATCGGAACCCTAAACGGATATATAACCCTAGCCCTCAACATAACCCTAACCCTAGGTCCAATCGGAACCCTAACCGGATATCTAACCCTAGCCCTCAACATAACCCTAACTCTAGGTCCAATCGGAACCCTAACCGGATATCTAACCCTAGCCCTCAACATAACCCTAACCCTAGTTCCAATCGGAACCCTAACAGGATCTCTTCCCCAGCCCTCAACATAACCCTAACGCTAGGTCCAATCGGAACCCTAACCGGATCTCTACCCCTCGCCCGCAACATAACCCTAACCGGAGGTCCAATCGGAACCCTAACCGGATCTCTACATCTCGCCCTCAACATAACCCTAACCCTAGGTCCAATCGGAACCCTAACCGGATCTGTGTACCTAGACCTCAACATAACCCTAACCCTAGGTCCAATCGGAACCCTAACCGGATCTGTATACCTAGCCCTCAACATAACCCTAACCCTAGGTCCAATCGGAACCCTAACCGGATCTCTAACCCTAGCCCTAAACATAACGCTAACCCTAGGTCCAATCGGAACCGTAACCGGATCTCTAACCCTAGCCCTCAACATAACCCTAAACCTAGGTCCATCAAAACCCTAACTGGATCTCTAACCCTAGCCCTCAATATAACCCTAACCCTAGGTCCAATCGGAACCCTAACCGGATCTCTAACCCTAGCCCTCAACGTAACCCTAACCGTAGGTCCAATCGGAACAGTAAACGGATATCTAACCCTAGCCCTCAACATAACCCTAACCCTGGGTCCAATCGGAAACCTAACCGGATCTCTAACCCTCGCCCTCAACATAACCCTAATCCTAGGTCCAATCGGAACCCTAACCGGATCTCTACACCTCGCCCTCAACATAACCCTAACCCTAGTTCCAATCGGAACCCTAGCCGGTTCTCTAACCCTAGCCCTCAACATAACCCTAACACTAGGTCCAATCGGAACCCTAACGGGATTTCTAACCCTAGCCTTCAACACAACCCTAACCCTAGGTCCAATCGGAACCCTAACCGGATCTGTATACCTAGCCCTCAACATAACCGTAACCCTAGGTCCAATCGGAACCGTAACCGGATCTGTATACCTAGCCCTCAACATAACCCTAAACCTATGTCCAATCGGAAACCTAACAGGATCTCTACCCCTCGCCCTCAACATAACCCTAACCCTAGGTCCAATCGGAACCCTAACCCGATCTCTAAACCTAGCCCTCAACATTACCCTAACCGTAGGTCCAATCGGAACCCTAACCGAATCTCTAACCCTAGCCCTCAACATAACCCTAACCCTGGGTCCAATCGGACCCTAACCGGATCTGTGTACCTAGCCCTAAACATAACCCTAACCCTTGGTCCAATCGGAACCCCAACCGGATCTCTAACCCTAGCCCTCAACATAACCCTAACACTACGTCCAATCGGAACCCTAAACGGATATCTAACCCTAGCCCTCAACATAACCCTAACCCTAGGTCAAATCGGAACCCTAAACGGATTTCTAACCCTAGCCATCAACATAACCCTAACCTTAGGTCCAATCGGAACCCTAACCGGATCTGTATACCTAGCCCTCAAAATAACACTAACCCTAGGTCCAATCGGAACCCTAACCGGATCTGTATACCTAGCCCTCAACATAACCCTAACCCTAGGTCCAATCGGAACCCTAACCGGATCTCTAACCCTAGCCCTCAACATAACCCTAACACTAGGTCCAATCGGAACCCTAACGGGATTTCTAACCCTAGCCTTCAACATAACCCTAACCCTAGGTCCAATCGGAACCCTAACCGGATCTGTATACCTAGCCCTCAACATAACCGTAACCCTAGGTCCAATCGGAACCCTAACCGGATCTGTATACCTAGCCCTCAACATAACCCTAAACCTATGTCCAATCGGAATCCTAACAGGATCTCTACCCCTCGCCCTCAACATAACCCTAACCCTAGGTCCAATCGGAACCCAAACCCGATCTCTAAACCTAGCCCTCAACATAACCCTAACCGTAAGTCCAATCGGAACCCTAACCGAATCTCTAACCCTAGCCCTCAACATAACCCTAACCCTGGGTCCAATCGGAACCCTAACCGGATCTGTGTACCTAGCCCTAAACATAACCCTAACCCTTGGTCCAATCGGAACCCCAACCGGATCTCTAACCCTAGCCCTCAACATAACCCTAACACTAGGTCCAATCGGAACCCTAACCGGATCTGTGTACCTAGCCCTCAACATAACCCTAACCCTAGGTCCAATCGGAACCCCAACCGGATCTCTAACCCTAGCCCTCAACATAACCCTTACCCTAGGTCCAATCGGAAGCCTAACCGGATCTCTAACCCTAGCCCTCAACATAACCCTAAGCCTAGGTCCAATCGGAACCCTAACCGGATCTCTAACCCTAGCCCTCAACATAACCCTAACCCTAGGTCCAATCGGAACCCTAACCGGAACTCTAACACTAGCCCTCAAAATAACCCTAACCCTAGGTTCAATCGGAACCCTAAGCGGACCTCTAACCCTAGCGCTCAACATATCACTAACCCTAGGTCCAATCGGAACCCTAAACGGATATCTAACCCTAGCCCTCAACATAACCCTAACTCTAGGTCCAATCGGAACCCTAAACGGATATATAACCCTAGCCCTCAACATAACCCTAACCCTAGGTCCAATCGGAACCCTAACCGGATATCTAACCCTAGCCCTCAACATAACCCTAACCCTAGTTCCAATCGGAACCCTAACAGGATCTCTTCCCCAGCCCTCAACATAACCCTAACGCTAGGTCCAATCGGAACCCTAACCGGATATCTAAAACTAGCCCTCAACATAACCCTAACCCTAGGTCCAATCTGAACCCTAACCGGATCTCTAACCCTAGCCCTCAACATAACCCTAACACTAGGTCCAATCGGAACCCTAACGGGATTTCTAACCCTAGCCTTCAACATAACCCTAACCCTAGGTCCAATCGGAACCCTAACCGGATCTGTATACCTAGCCCTCAACATAACCCTAACCCTGGGTCCAATCGGAACCCTAACCGGATCTGTGTACCTAGCCCTAAACATAACCCTAACCCTTGGTCCAATCGGAACCCCAACCGGATCTCTAACCCTAGCCCTCAACATAACCCTAACCCTAGGTCCAATCGGAACCCTAAACGGATATCTAACCCTAGCCCTCAACATAACCCTAACCCTAGGTCCAATCAGAACCCTAAACGGATTTCTAACCGTAGCCATCAACATAACCCTAACCCTAGGTCCAATCGGAACCCTAACCGGATCTGTATACCTAGCCCTCAACATAACCCTAACCCTAGGTCCAATCGGAACCCTAACCGGATCTCTAACCCTAGCCCACAACATAACCCTAACCCTAGGTCCAATCCGAACCCTAACCGGATCTGTGTACCTAGCCCTCAACATAACCCTAACCCTAGGTCCAATCGGAACCCCAACCGGAACTCTAACCCTAGCCCTCAACATAACCCTAACCCTAGGTCCAATCGGAACCCTAACCGGATCGCTAACCCTAGCCCTCAACCTAACCCTAACCCTAGGTCCAATCGGAACCCTAACCGGATCTCTAACCCTAGCCCTCAACCTAACCCTAACCCTAGGTCCAATCGCAACCCTAACCGGATCTCTAACCCTAGCCCTCAACATAACCCTAACCCTAGGTTCAATCGTATCCCTAACCGGATCTCTAACGCTAGCCCTCAACATAACCCTAATCCTAGGTCCAATCGGAACCCTAACCGGATCTCTATACCTAGCCCTCAACATAACCCTAACCCTAGGTCCAATCGGAACCCTAACCGGATCTCTAACCCTAGCCCTCAAGATAACCCTAACCCTAGGTCCAATCGGAACCGTAACCGGATCTCTAACCCTAGCCCTCAACATAACCCTAACCCTAGGTCCAATCAAAACCCTAACTGGATCTCTAACCCTAGCCCTCAATATAACCCTAACCCTAGGTCCAATCGGAACCCTAACCGGATCTCTAAACCTAGCCCTCAACGTAACCCTAACCGTAGGTCCAATCGGAACAGTAAACGGATATCTAACCCTAGCCCTCAACATAACCCTAACCCTGGGTCCAATCGGAAACCTAACTGGATCTCTAACCCTCGCCCTCAACATAACCCTAATCCTAGGTCCAATCGGAACCCTAACCGGATCTCTACACCTCGCCCTCAACATAACCCTAACCCTAGTTCCAAACGGAACCCTAGCCGGTTCTCTACCCCTCGCCCTAAACATAACCCTAACCCTAGGTCCAATCGGAACCCTAACCAGATCTCTAACCCTCGCCCTCAACATAACCCTAACCCTAGGTCCAATCGGAACCCTAACCGGATCTCTAACCCTAGCCCTAAACATAACCCTAACCCTAGGTCCAATCGCAACCCTAACCGGATCTCTAACCCGAGCCCTCAACATAACCCTAACCCTAGGTTCAATCGTATCCCTAACCGGATCTCTAACGCTAGCCCTCAACATAACCCTAACCCTAGGTCTAATCGGAACCCTAAACGGATATCTAAACCTAGCCCTCAACATAACCCTAATCCTAGGTCCAATCGGAACCCTAACCGGATATCTAACCCTGGCCCTCTACATAACCCTAACCCTAGGTCCAATCGGAACCCTAACCGGATCTGTGTACCTAGACCTCAACATAACCCTAACCCTAGGTCCAATCGGAACCGTAACCGGATCTGTATACCTAGCCCTCAACATAACCCTAACCCTAGGTCCAATCGGAACCCTAACCGGATCTCTAACGCTAGCCTTCAACATAACCCTAACCCTAGATCCAATAGGAACCCTAACCGGAGCTGTATACCTCGCCCTCAACATAACCCTAACCCTAGGTCCAATCGGAACCCTAACCGGATCTCTAACCCTAGCCCTCAACCTAACCCTAACCCTAGGTCCAATCGCAACCCTAACCGGATCTCTAACCCTAGCCCTTAACATAACCCTAACCCTAGGTTCAATCGTATCCCTAACCGGATCTCTAACGCTAGCCCTCAACATAACCCTAACCCTAGGTCCAATCGGAACCCTAACCGGATCTCTATACCTAGCCCTCAACATAACCCTAACCCTAGGTCCAATCGGAACCCTAACCGGATCTCTAACCCTAGCCCTCAACATAACCCTAACCCTAGGTCCAATCGGAACCGTAACCGGATCTCTAACCCTAACCCTCAACATAACCCTAACCCTAGGTCCAATCGGAACCCTAACCGGATCTCTACACCTCGCCCTCAACATAACCCTAACCCTAGTTCCAATCGGAACCCTAGCCGGTTCTCTACCCCTCGCCCTAAACATAACCCTAACCCTAGGTCCAATCGGAACCCTAACCAGATCTCTAACCCTCGCCCTCAACATAACCCTAACCCTAGGTCCAATCGGAACCCTAACCGGATCTCTAACCCTAGCCCTAAACATAACCCTAACCCTAGGTCCAATCGCAACCCTAACCGGATCTCTAACCCGAGCCCTCAACATAACCCTAACCCTAGGTTCAATCGTATCCCTAACCGGATCTCTAACGCTAGCCCTCAACATAACCCTAACCCTAGGTCTAATCGGAACCCTAAACGGATATCTAAACCTAGCCCTCAACATAACCCTAATCCTAGGTCCAATCGGAACCCTAACCGGATATCTAACCCTGGCCCTCTACATAACCCTAACCCTAGGTCCAATCGGAACCCTAACCGGATCTGTGTACCTAGACCTCAACATAACCCGAACCCTAGGTCCAATCGGAACCGTAACCGGATCTGTATACCTAGCCCTCAACATAACCCTAACCCTAGGTCCAATCGGAACCCTAACCGGATCTCTAACGCTAGCCTTCAACATAACCCTAACCCTAGGTCCAATAGGAACCCTAACCGGAGCTGTATACCTCGCCCTCAACATAACCCTAACCCTAGGTCCAATCGGAACCCTAACCGGATCTCTAACCCTAGCCCTCAACCTAACCCTAACCCTAGGTCCAATCGCAACCCTAACCGGATCTCTAACCCTAGCCCTTAACATAACCCTAACCCTAGGTTCAATCGTATCCCTAACCGGATCTCTAACGCTAGCCCTCAACATAACCCTAACCCTAGGTCCAATCGGAACCCTAACCGGATCTCTATACCTAGCCCTCAACATAACCCTAACCCTAGGTCCAATCGGAACCCTAACCGGATCTCTAACCCTAGCCCTCAACATAACCCTAACCCTAGGTCCAATCGGAACCGTAACCGGATTTCTAACCCTAGCCCTCAACATAACCCTAACCCTAGGTCCAATCAAAACCCTAACTGGATCTCTAACCCTAGCCCTCAATATAACCCTAACCCTAGGTCCAATCGGAACCCTAACCGGATCTCTAACCCTAGCCCTCAACGTAACCCTAACCGTAGGTCCAATCGGAACAGTAAACGGATATCTAACCCTAGCCCTCAACATAACCCTAACCCTGGGTCCCATCGGAAACCTAACCGGATCTCTAACCCTCGCCCTCAACATAACCCTAATCCTAGGTCCAATCGGAACCCTAACCGGATCTCTACATCTCGCCCTCAACATAACCCTAACCCTAGTTCCAATCAGAACCCTAGCCGGTTCTCTACCCCTCGTCTTAAACATAACCCTAACCCTAGGACCAATCGGAACCCTAACCAGATCTCTAACCCTAGCCCTAAACATAACCCTAACACTAGGTCCAATCGGAACCCTAACCGGATCTCTAACCCTAGCCCTAAACATAACCCTAACCCTAGGTCCAATCGGAACCCTAAACGGATATCTAACCCTAGCCCTCAACATAAGCCTAACCCTAGGTCCAATCGGAACCCTAAACGGATATCTAACCCTAGCCCTCAACATAACCGTAACCCTAGGTACAATCGGAACCCTAACAGGAACTCTACCCCTCGCCCTCAACATAACCCTAACCCTAGGTCCAATCAGAACCCTAACCGGATCTCTATCCCTAGCCCTCAACATAATCATAACCCTAGGTCCAATCGGAACCCTAAACGGATATCTAACCCTAGCCCTCAACATAACCCTAACCCTAGGTCCAATCGGAACCCTAAACGGATATCTAACCCTAGCCCTCAACATAACCCTAACCCTAGGTCCAATCGGAACCCTAACTGGATATCTAACCCTAGCCCTCTACATAACACTAACCCTAGTTTCAATCGGAACCCTAACAGGATCTCTAACCCAGCCCGCAACATAACCCTAACCCTAGGTCCAATCGGAACCCTAACCGGATCTCTACCCCTCGCCCTCAACATAACCCTAACCTTAGGTCCAATCGGAACCCTAACCGTACCTCTAACCCTAGCTCGCAACATAACCCTAACCCTAGGTCCAATCGGAAACCTAACCGGATCTCTAACCCTAGCCCTCAACATAACCCTAACCCTAGGTCCAATCGGATTCCTAACTGGATCTCTAACCCTAGCCCTCAACATAACCCTAACCCTAGGTCCAATCAAAACACTAACTGGATCTCTAACCCTAGCACTCAACATAACCCTAACCCTAGGTCCAATCGGAACCCTAACCGGATCTCTAACCCTAGCTCTCAACATAACCCTAACCCTAGGTCCAATCAGTACCCTTACCGGATCTATAACCCTAGCCCTCAACATAAACCTAACCCTACGTCCAATCGGAACCCTAACCGGATTTCTAACCCTAGCCTTCAACATAACCCTAACCCTAGGTCCAATAGGAACCCTAACCGGATCTGTATACGTAGCCCTCAACATAACCCTAACCGTAGGTCCAATCGGAACCCTAACCGGATCTGTATACCTAGCCCTCAACATAACCCTAATCCTAGGTCCAATCGGAACCCTAACCGGATCTCTAACCCTAGCCCACAACATAACACTAACCCTAGGTCCAATCGGAACCCTAACCGGATCTGTGTACCTAGCCCTCAACATAACCCTAACCCTAGGTCCAATCGGAAGCCTAACCGGATCTCTAACCCTAGCCCTCAACATAACCCTAACCCTAGGTCCAATCGGAACCCTAACCGGATCTCTAATCCTAGCCCTCAACATAACCCTAACCCTAGGTCCAATCGGAACACTAACCGGAACTCTAACCCTATCCCTCAAAATAACCCTAACCCTAGGTCCAATCGGAACCCTAAGCGGATCTCTAACCCTAGCGTTCAACATATCACTAACCCTAGGTCCAATCGGAACCCTAACCGCATATCTAACCCTAGCCCTCAACATAACCCTAACCCTAGGTCCAATCGGAACCCTAACCGGATATCTAACCCTAGCCCTCAACATAACCCTAACCCTAGTTCCAATCGGAACCCTAACAGGATCTCTACCCCAGCCCTCAACATAACCCTAACCCTAGGTCCAATAGGAACCCTAACCGGATCTCTACCCCTCGCCCTCAACATAACCCTAACCCGAGGTCCATTCGGAACCCTAACCGGATCTCTACATCTCGCCCTCAACATAACCCTAAACCTTGGTCCAATCGGAACCCTAACCGGATATCTAACACTAGCCCTCAACATAACCCTAACCCTAGGTAAAAATCGGAACCCTAACCGGATCTCTAACCCTAGCTCTCAACATAACCCTAACCCTAGGTCCAATCTGAACCCTAACCGGATCTCTACATCTCGCCCTCAATATAACCCTAACCCTAGGTCCAATCGGAACCCTAACCGGATCTCTAACCCTAGCCCTCAACGTAACCCTAACCGTAGGGCCAATCGGAACAGTAAACGGATATCTAACCCTAGCCCTCAACATAACCCTAACCCTGGGTCCAATCGGAAACCTAACCGGATCTCTAACCCTCGCCCTCAACATAACCCTAATCCTAGGTCCAATCAGAACCCTAACCGGATCTCTACACCTCGCCCTCAACATAACCCTAACCCTAGTTCCAATCGGAACCCTAGCCGGTTCTCTACCCCTCGCCCTAAACATAACCCTAAACCTAGGTCCAATCGGAACCCTAACCAGATCTCTAACCCTCGCCCTCAACATAACCCTAACCCTAGGTCCAATCGGAACCCTAACCGGATCTCTAACCCTAGCCCTCAACATAACACTAACCCTAGGTCCAATCGGAACCCTATACGGATATCTAACCCTAGCCCTCAACATAAGCCTAACCCTAGGTCCAATCAGAACCCTATACGGATATCGAACCCTAGCCCTCAACATAACCCTAACCCTAGGTACAATCAGAACCCTAACAGGAACTCTACCCCTCGCCATCAACATAACCCTAACCCTAGGTCCAATCAGAACCCTAACCGGATCTCTATCCCTAGCCCTCAACATAATCATAACCCTAGGTCCAATCGGAACCCTAAACGGATATCTAACCCTAGCCCTCAACATAACCCTAACCCTAGGTCCAATCGGAACCCTAAACGGATCTCTAACCCTAGCCCTCAACATAACCCTAACCCTAGGTCCAATCGGAACCCTAACCGGATATCTAACCCTAGCCCTCTACATAACACTAACCCTAGTTTCAATTGGTACCCTAACAGAATCTCTAACCCAGCCCGCAACATAACCCTAACCCTAGGTCCAATCGGAACCCTAACCGGATCTCTACACCTTGCCCTCAACATAACCCTAACCCTAGGTCCAATCGGAACCCTAACCGGATCTCTAACCCTAGCTCTCAACATAACCCTAACCCTAGGTCCAATCGGAAGCCTAACCGGATCTCTAACCCTAGCCCTCAACATAACCCTAACCCTAGGTCCAATCGGAATCCTAACCGGATCTCTAACCCTAGCCCTCAACATAACCCTAACCCTAGGTCCAATCAAAACACTAACTGGATCTCTAACCCTAGCACTCAACATAACCATAACCCTAGGTCCAATCGGAACCCTAACCGGATCTCTAACCCTAGCTCTCAACATAACCCTAACCCTAGGTCCAATCAGTACCCTAACCGGATTCTAACCCTAGCCCTCAACATAAACCTAACCCTACGTCCAATCGGAACCCTAACCGGATTTCTAACCCTAGCCTTCAACATAACCCTAACCCTAGGTCCAATCGGAACCCTAACCGGATCTGTATACCTAGCCCTCAACATAACCCTAACCCTAGGTCCAATCGGAACCCTAACCGGATCTGTATACCTAGCCCTCAACATAACCCTAACCCTAGTTCCAATCGGAACCCTAACAGGATCTCTACCCCTGCCCTCAACATAACCCTAACGCTAGGTCCAATCGGAACCCTAACCGGATCTCTACCCCTCGCCCTCAACATAACCCTAACCCGAGGTCCAATCGGAACCCTAACCGGATCTGTACATCTCGCCCTCAACATAACCCTAAACCTTGGTCCAATCCGAACCTTAACCGGATATCTTACACTAGCCCTCAACATAACCCTAACCCTAGGTAAAAATCGGAACCCTAACCGGATCTCTAACCCTAGCTCTCAACATAACCCTAACCCTAGGTCCAATCGGAACCCTAACCGGATCTGTGTACCTAGACCTCAACATAACCCTAACCCTAGGTCCAATCGGAACCCTAACCGGATCTGTATACCTAGCCCTCAACATAACCCTAACCCTAGGTCCAATCGGAACCCTAACCGGATCTCTAACCCTAGCCCTCAACATAACGCTAACCCTAGGTCCAATCGGAACCGTAACCGGATCTCTAACCCTAGCCCTCAACATAACCCTAAACCTAGGTCCATCAAAACCCTAACTGGATCTCTAACCCTAGCCCTCAATATAACCCTAACCCTAGGTCCAATCGGAACCCTAACCGGATCTCTAACCCTAGCCCTCAACGTAACCCTAACCGTAGGTCCAATCGGAACAGTAAACGGATATCTAACCCTAGCCCTCAACATAACCCTAACCCTGGGTCCAATCGGAAACCTAACCGGATCTCTAACCCTCGCCCTCAACATAACCCTAATCCTAGGTCCAATCGGAACCCTAACCGGATCTCTACACCTCGCCCTCAACATAACCCTAACCCTAGTTCCAATCGGAACCCTAGCCGGTGCTCTAACCCTAGCCCTCAACATAACCCTAACACTAGGTCCAATCGGAACCCTAACGGGATTTCTAACCCTAGCCTTCAACACAACCCTAACCCTAGGTCCAATCGGAACCCTAACCGGATCTGTATACCTAGCCCTCAACATAACCGTAACCCTAGGTCCAATCGGAACCGTAACCGGATCTGTATACCTAGCCCTCAACATAACCCTAAACCTATGTCCAATCGGAAACCTAACAGGATCTCTACCCCTCGCCCTCAACATAACCCTAACCCTAGGTCAAATCGGAACCCTAACCCGATCTCTAAACCTAGCCCTCAACATTATCCTAACCGTAGGTCCAATCGGAACCCTAACCGAATCTCTAACCCTAGCCCTCAACATAACCCTAACCCTGGGTCCAATCGGACCCTAACCGGATCTGTGTACCTAGCCCTAAACATAACCCTAACCCTTGGTCCAATCGGAACCCCAACCGGATCTCTAACCCTAGCCCTCAACATAACCCTAACACTACGTCCAATCGGAACCCTAAACGGATATCTAACCCTAGCCCTCAACATAACCCTAACCCTAGGTCAAATCGGAACCCTAAACGGATTTCTAACCCTAGCCATCAACATAACCCTAACCTTAGGTCCAATCGGAACCCTAACCGGATCTGTATACCTAGCCCTCAAAATAACACTAACCCTAGGTCCAATCGGAACCCTAACCGGATCTGTATACCTAGCCCTCAACATAACCCTAACCCTAGGTCCAATCGGAACCCTAACCGGATCTCTAACCCTAGCCCTCAACATAACCCTAACACTAGGTCCAATCGGAACCCTAACGGGATTTCTAACCCTAGCCTTCAACATAACCCTAACCCTAGGTCCAATCGGAACCCTAACCGGATCTGTATACCTAGCCCTCAACATAACCGTAACCCTAGGTCCAATCGGAACCCTAACCGGATCTGTATACCTAGCCCTCAACATAACCCTAAACCTATGTCCAATCGGAATCCTAACAGGATCTCTACCCCTCGCCCTCAACATAACCCTAACCCTAGGTCCAATCGGAACCCAAACCCGATCTCTAAACCTAGCCCTCAACATAACCCTAACCGTAGGTCCAATCGGAACCCTAACCGAATCTCTAACCCTAGCCCTCAACATAACCCTAACCCTGGGTCCAATCGGAACCCTAACCGGATCTGTGTACCTAGCCCTAAACATAACCCTAACCCTTGGTCCAATCGGAACCCCAACCGGATCTCTAACCCTAGCCCTCAACATAACCCTAACACTAGGTCCAATCGGAACCCTAACCGGATCTGTGTACCTAGCCCTCAACATAACCCTAACCCTAGGTCCAATCGGAACCCCAACCGGATCTCTAACCCTAGCCCTCAACATAACCCTTACCCTAGGTCCAATCGGAAGCCTAACCGGATCTCTAACCCTAGCCCTCAACATAACCCTAAGCCTAGGTCCAATCGGAACCCTAACCGGATCTCTAACCCTAGCCCTCAACATAACCCTAACCCTAGGTCCAATCGGAACCCTAACCGGAACTCTAACACTAGCCCTCAAAATAACCCTAACCCTAGGTTCAATCGGAACCCTAAGCGGACCTCTAACCCTAGCGCTCAACATATCACTAACCCTAGGTCCAATCGGAACCCTAAACGGATATCTAACCCTAGCCCTCAACATAACCCTAACTCTAGGTCCAATCGGAACCCTAAACGGATATATAACCCTAGCCCTCAACATAACCCTAACCCTAGGTCCAATCGGAACCCTAACCGGATATCTAACCCTAGCCCTCAACATAACCCTAACCCTAGTTCCAATCGGAACCCTAACAGGATCTCTTCCCCAGCCCTCAACATAACCCTAACGCTAGGTCCAATCGGAACCCTAACCGGATCTCTACCCCTCGCCCGCAACATAACCCTAACCCGAGGTCCAATCGGAACCCTAACCGGATCTCTACATCTCGCCCTCAACATAACCCTAAACCTTGGTCCAATCGGAACCCTAACCGGATATCTAAAACTAGCCCTCAACATAACCCTAACCCTAGGTAAAAATCGGAACCCTAACCGGATCTCTAACCCTAGCTCTCAACATAACCCTAACCCTAGGTCCAATCTGAACCCTAACCGGATCTCTAACCCTAGCCCTCAACATAACCCTAACACTAGGTCCAATCGGAACCCTAACGGGATTTCTAACCCTAGCCTTCAACATAACCCTAACCCTAGGTCCAATCGGAACCCTAACCGGATCTGTATACCTAGCCCTAAACATAACCCTAACCCTGGGTCCAATCGGAACCCTAACCGGATCTGTGTACCTAGCCCTAAACATAACCCTAACCCTTGGTCCAATCGGAACCCCAACCGGATCTCTAACCCTAGCCCTCAACATAACCCTAACCCTAGGTCCAATCGGAACCCTAAACGGATATCTAACCCTAGCCCTCAACATAACCCTAACCCTAGGTCCAATCAGAACCCTAAACGGATTTCTAACCGTAGCCATCAACATAACCCTAACCCTAGGTCCAATCGGAACCCTAACCGGATCTCTAACCCTAGCCCTCAACATAACACTAACCCTAGGTCCAATCGGAACCCTAACCGGATCTGTATACCTAGCCCTCAACATAACCCTAACCCTAGGTCCAATCGGAACCCTAACCGGATCTCTAACCCTAGCCCACAACATAACCCTAACCCTAGGTCCAATCCGAACCCTAACCGGATCTGTGTACCTAGCCCTCAACATAACCCTAACCCTAGGTCCAATCGGAACCCCAACCGGAACTCTAACCCTAGCCCTCAACATAACCCTAACCCTAGGTCCAAACGGAACCCTAACCGGATCTCTAACCCTAGCCCTCAACGTAACCCTAACCATAGGTCCAATCGGAACCCTAACCGGATCTGTGTACCTAGCCCTCAACATAACCCTAACCCTAGGTCCAATCGGAACCCTAACCAGATCTCTAACCCTAGCCCTCAACATAACCCTAACCCTAGGTCCAATCGGAACCCTAAACGGATATCTAACCCTAGCCCTCAACATAACCCTAACCCTAGGTCCAATCGGAACCCTAACCGGATATCTAACCCTAGCCCTCAACATAACCCTAACCCTAGTTCCAATCGGAACCCTAACAGGATCTCTACCCCAGCCCTCAACATAACCCTAACGCTAGGTCCAATCGGAACCCTAACCGGATCTCTACATCTCGCCCTCAACATAACCCTAAACCTTGGTCCAATCGGAACCCTAACCGGATATCTAACACTAGCCCTCAACATAACCCTAACCCTAGGTAAAAATCGGAACCCTAACCGGATCTCTAACCCTAGCTCTCAACATAACCCTAACCCTAGGTCCAATCTGAACCCTAACCGGATCTCTAACCCTAGCCCTCAACATAACCCTAACACTAGGTCCAATCGGAACCCTAACGGGATTTCTAACCCTAGCCTTCAACATAACCCTAACCCTAGGTCCAATCGGAACCCTAACTGGATCTGTATACCTAGCCCTCAACATAACCCTAACCCTAGGTCCAATCGGAACCCTAACCGGATCTGTATACCTAGCCCTCAACATAACCCTAAACCTAAGTCCAATCGGAATCCTAACAGGATCTCTACCCCTCGCCCTCAACATAACCCTAACCCTAGGTCCAATCGGAACCCTAACCCGATCTCTAAACCTAGCCCTCAACATAACCCTAACCGTAGGTCCAATCGGAACCCTAACCGAATCTCTAACCCTAGCCCTCAACATAACCCTAACCCTGGGTCCAATCGGAACCCTAACCGGATCTGTGTACCTAGCCCTCAACATAACCCTAAACCTATGTTCAATCGGAATCCTAACAGGATCTCTACCCCTCGCCCTCAACATAACCCTAACCCTAGGTCCAATCGGAACCCTAACCCGATCTCTAAACCTAGCCCTCAACATAACCCTAACCGTAGGTCCAATCGGAACCCTAACCGGATCTCTAACCCTAGCCCACAACATAACCCTAACCCTAGGTCCAATCGGAACCCTAACCGGATCTGTGTACCTAGCCCTCAACATAACCCTAACCCTAGGTCCAATCGGAACCCTAACCGGATCTCTAACAATAGCTCTCAACATAACCCTAACCCTAGGTCCAATCGGAAGCCTAACCGGATCTCTAACCCTAGCCCTCAACATAACCCTAACCCTAGGTCCAATCGGAATCCTAACCGGATCTCTAACCCTAGCCCTCAACATAACCCTAACCCTAGGTCCAATGAAAACACTAACTGGATATCTAACCCTAGCCCTCAACATAACCCTAACCCTAGGTCCAATCGGAACCCCAACCGGATCTCTAACCCTAGCTCTCAACAGAACCCTAACCCTAGGTCCAATCAGTACCCTAACCGGATCTCTAACCCTAGCCCTCAACATAAACCTAACCCTACGTCCAATCGGAACCCTAACCGGATTTCTAACCCTAGCCTTCAACATAACCCTAACCCTAGGTCCAATCGGAACCCTAACCGGATCTGTATACCTAGCCCTCAACATAACCCTAACCCTAGGTCCAATCGGAACCCTAACCGGATCTGTATACCTAGCCCTCAACATAACCCTAACCCTAGGTCCAATCGGAACCCTAACCGGATCTGTATACCTAGCCCTCAACATAACCCTAACCCTAGGTCCAATCGGAACCCTAACCGGATCTGTATACCTAGCCCTCAACATAACCCTAACCCTAGGTCCAATCGGAACCCTAACCGGATCTGTATACCTAGCCCTCAACATAACCCTAACCCTAGGTCCAATCGGAACCCTAACCGGATCTCTAACCCTAGCCCACAACATAACCCTAACCCTAGGTCCATTCCGAACCCTAACCGGATCTGTGTACCTAGCCCTCAACATAACCCTAACCCTAGGTCCAATCGGAACCCCAACCGGAACTCTAACCCTAGCCCTCAACATAACCCTAACCCTAGGTCCAAACGGAACCCTAACCGGATCTCTAACCCTAGCCCTCAACGTAACCCTAACCCTAGGTCCAATCGGAACCCTAACCGGATCTGTGTACCTAGCCCTCAACATAACCCTAACCCAAGGTCCAATCGGAACCCTAACCAGATCTCTAACCCTAGCCCTCAACTTAACCCTAACCCTAGGTCCAATCGGAATCGTAACCGGATCTCTACCCCTCGCCCGCAACATAACCCTAACCCGAGGTCCAATCGGAACCCTAACCGGAACTCTAACCCTAGCCCTCAAAATAACCCTAACCCGAGGTCCAATCTGAACCCTAAGCGGATCTCTAACCCTAGCGCTCAACATATCACTAACCCTAGGTCCAATCGGAACCCTAAACGGATATCTAACCCTAGCCCTCAACATAACCCTAACCCTAGGTCCAATCGGAACCCTAACCGGATATCTAACCCTAGCCCTCAACATAACCCTAACCCTAGTTCCAATCGGAACCCTAACAGGATCTCTACCCCAGCCCTCAACATAACCCTAACGCTAGGTCCAATCGGAACCCTAACCGGATCTCTACATCTCGCCCTCAACATAACCCTAAACCTTGGTCCAATCGGAACCCTAACCGGATCTCTAACCCTAGCTCTCAACATAACCCTAACCCTAGGTCCAATCTGAACCCTAACCGGATCTCTAACCCTAGCCCTCAACATAACCCTAACACTAGGTCCAATCGGAACCCTAACGGGATTTCTAACCCTAGCCTTCAACATAACCCTAACCCTAGGTCCAATCGGAACCCTAACTGGATCTGTATACCTAGCCCTCAACATAACCCTAACCCTAGGTCCAATCGGAACACTAACCGGATCTGTATACCTAGCCCTCAACATAACCCTAAACCTAAGTCCAATCGGAATCCTAACAGGATCTCTACCCCTCGCCCTCAACATAACCCTAACCCTAGGTCCAATCGGAACCCTAACCCGATCTCTAAACCTAGCCCTCAACATAACCCTAACCGTAGGTCCAATCGGAACCCTAACCGAATCTCTAACCCTAGCCCTCAACATAACCCTAACCCTGGGTCCAATCGGAACCCTAACCGGATCTGTGTACCTAGCCCTCAACATAACCCTAAACCTATGTTCAATCGGAATCCTAACAGGATCTCTACCCCTCGCCCTCAACATAACCCTAACCCTAGGTCCAATCGGAACCCTAACCCGATCTCTAAACCTAGCCCTCAACATAACCCTAACCGTAGGTCCAATCGGAACCCTAACCGGATCTCTAACCCTAGCCCACAACATAACCCTAACCCTAGGTCCAATCGGAACCCTAACCGGATCTGTGTACCTAGCCCTCAACATAACCCTAACCCTAGGTCCAATCGGAACCCTAACCGGATCTCTAACCCTAGCTCTCAACATAACCCTAACCCTAGGTCCAATCGGAAGCCTAACCGGATCTCTAACCCTAGCCCTCAACATAACCCTAACCCTAGGTCCAATCAGAATCCTAACCGGATCTCTAACCCTAGCCCTCAACATAACCCTAACCCTAGGTCCAATGAAAACACTAACTGGATATCTAACCCTAGCCCTCAACATAACCCTAACCCTAGGTCCAATCGGAACCCCAACCGGATCTCTAACCCTAGCTCTCAACAGAACCCTAACCCTAGGTCCAATCAGTACCCTAACCGGATCTCTAACCCTAGCCCTCAACATAAACCTAACCCTACGTCCAATCGGAACCCTAACCGGATTTCTAACCCTAGCCTTCAACATAACCCTAACCCTAGGTCCAATCGGAACCCTAACCGGATCTGTATACCTAGCCCTCAACATAACCCTAACCCTAGGTCCAATCGGAACCCTAACCGGATCTGTATACCTAGCCCTCAACATAACCCTAACCCTAGGTCCAATCGGAACCTTAACCGGATCTGTATACCTAGCCCTCAACATAACCCTAACCCTAGGTCCAATCGGAACCCTAACCGGATCTGTATACCTAGCCCTCAACATAACCCTAACCCTAGGTCCAATCGGAACCCTAACCGGATCTCTAACCCTAGCCCACAACATAACCCTAACCCTAGGTCCAATCGGAACCCTAACCGGATCTGTGTACCTAGCCCTCAACATAACCCTAACCCTAGGTCCAATCGGAACCCCAACCGGATCTCTAACCCTAGCCCTCAACATAACCCTTACCCTAGGTCCAATCGGAAGCCTAACCGGATCTCTAACCCTAGCCCTCAACGTAACCCTAACCCTAGGTCCAATCGGAACAGTAAACGGATATCTAACCCTAGCCCTCAACATAACCCGAACCCTTGGTCCAATCGGAAACCTAACCGGATATCTAAACCTCGCCCTCAACATAACCCTAACCGTAGGTCCAATCGGAACCCTAACCGAATCTCTAACCCTAGCCCTCAACATAACCCTAACCCTGGGTCCAATCGGAACCCTAACCGGATCTGTGTACCTAGCCCTAAACATAACCCTAACCCTTGGTCCAATCGGAACCCCAACCGGATCTCTAACCCTAGCCCTCATCATAACCCTAACCCTAGGTCCAATCGGAACCCTGAACGGATATCTAACCCTAGCCCTCAACATAACCCTAACCCTAGGTCCAATCGGAACCCTAAACGGATTTCTAACCGTCGCCATCAACATAACCCTAACCCTAGGTCCAATCGGAACCCTAACCGGATCTCTACCCCTCACCCGCAACATAACCCTAACCCGAGGTCCAATCGGAACCCTAACCGGATCTCTACATCTCGCCCTCAACATAACCCTAAACGTTGGTCCAATCGGAACCCTAACCGGATATCTAACACTAGCCCTCAACATAACCCTAACCCTAGGTAAAAATTGGAACCCTAACCGGATCTCTAACCCTAGCTCTCAACATAACCCTAACCCTAGGTCCAATCTGAACACTAACCGGATCTCTAACCCTAGCCCTCAACATAACCCTAACACTAGGTCCAATCGGAACCCTAACGGGATTTCTAACCCTAGCCTTCAACATAACCCTAACCCTAGGTCCAATCGGAACCCTAACCGGATCTGTATACCTAGCCCTCAACATAACCCTAACCCTAGGTCCAATCGGAACCCTAACCGGATTTGTATACCTAGCCCTCTACATAACCCTAACCCTAGGTCCAATCGGAACCCTAACCGGATCTGTGTACCTAGACCTCAACATAACCCTAACCCTAGGTCCAATCGGTACCCTAACCGGATCTGTATACCTAGCCCTCAACATAACCCTAACCCTAGGTCCAATCGGAACCCTAACAGGATCTCTACCCCTCGCCCTCAACCTAGCCCTAACCCTAGGTCCAATCGCAACCCTAACCGGATCTCTAACGCTAGCCCTCAACATAACCATAACCCTAGGTCCAATCGGAACCCTAACCGGATCTCTAACCCTAGCTCTCAACATAACCCTAACCCTAGGTCCAATCAGTACCCTAACCGGATCTCTAACCCTAGCCCTCAACATAAACCTGACCCTACGTCCAATCGGAACCCTAACCGGATTTCTAACCCTAGCCTTCAACATAACCCTAACCCTAGGTAAATCGGAACCCTAACCGGATCTGTATACGTAGCCCTCAACATAACCCTAACACTAGGTCCAATCGGAACCCTAACCGGATCTGTATACCTAGCCCTCAACATAACCCTAACCCTAGGTCCCATCGGAACCCTAACCGGATCTCTAACCCTAGCCCACAACATAACCCTAACCCTAGGTCCAATCGGAACCGTAACCGGATCTGTGTACCTAGCCCTCAACATAACCCTAACCCTAGGTCCAATCGGAACCCCAACCGGATCTCTAACCTTAGCCCTCAACATAACCCTAACCCTAGGTCCAATCGGAAGCCTAACCGGATCTCAAACCCTAGCCCTCAACATAACCCTAACCCTAGGTCCAATCGGAACCCTAAACGGAACTCTAACCCTAGCCCTCAAAATAACCCTAACCCTAGGTCCAATCGGAACCCTAAGCGGATCTCTAACCCTAGCGCTCAACATATCACTAACCCTAGGTCCAATCGGAACCCTAAACGGATATCTAACCCTAGCCCTCAACATAACCCTAACCCTAGGTCCAATCGGAACCCTAAACGGATATCTAACCCTAGCCCTCAACATAACCCTAACCCTAGGTCCAATCGGAACTCTAACTGGATATCTAACCCTAGCCCTCAACATAACCCTAACCCTAGTTCCAATCGGAACCCTAACCGGATCTCTACCCCTCGCCCGCAACATAACCCTAACCCGAGGTCCAATCGGAACCCTAACCGGATCTCTACATCTCGCCCTCAACATAACCCTAAACGTTGGTCCAATCGGAACCCTAACCGGATATCTAACACTAGCCCTCAACATAACCCTAACCCTAGGTAAAAATTGGAACCCTAACCGGATCTCTAACCCTAGCTCTCAACATAACCCGAACCCTAGGTCCAATCTGAACACTAACCGGATCTCTAACCCTAGCCCTCAACATAACCCTAACACTAGGTCCAATCGGAACCCTAACGGGATTTCTAACCCTAGCCTTCAACATAACCCTAACCCTAGGTCCAATAGGAACCCTAACCGGATCTGTATACCTAGCCCTCAACATAACCCTAACCCTAGGTCCAATCGGAACCCTGACCGGATCTGTATATCTAGCCCTCAACATAACCCTAAACCTATGTCCAATCGGAATCCTAACAGGGTCTCTACCCCTCGCCCTCAACATTACCCTAACCCTAGTTCCAATCGGAACCCTAACCCGATCTCTAAACCTAGCCCTCAACATAACCCTAACCGTAGCTCCAATCGGAACCCTAACCGAATCTCTAACCCTAGCCCTCAACATAACCCTAACCCTGGGTCCAATCGGAACCCTAACCGGATCTGTGTACCTAGCCCTAAACATAACCCTAACCCTTGGTCCAATCGGAACCCCAACCGGATCTCTAACCCTAGCCCTCATCATAACCCTAACCCTAGGTCCAATCGGAACCCTAAACGGATATCCAACCCTAGCCCTCAACATAACCCTAACCCTAGGTCCAATCGGAACCCTAAACGGATTTCTAACCGTAGCCATCAACATAACCCTAACCCTAGGTCCAATCGGAACCCTAACCGGATCTGTATACCTAGCCCTCAACATAACACTAACCCTAGGTCCAATCGAAACCCTAACCGGATCTGTATACCTAGCGCTCAACATAACCCTAACCCTAGGTCCAATCGGAACCCTAACCGGAACTCTAACCCTAGCCCACAACATAACCCTAACCCTAGGTCCAATCGGAACCCTAACCGGATCTGTGTACCTAGCCCTCAACATAACCCTAACCCTAAGTCCAATCGGAACCCCAACCGGAACTCTAACCCTAGCCCTCAACATAACCCTAACCCTAGGTCCAATCGGAAGCCTAACCGAATCTCTAACCCTAGCCCTCAACGTAACCCTAACCTTAGGTCCAATCGGAACCCTAACCGGATCTCTAACCCTAGCTCTCAACATAACCCTAACCCTAGGTCCAATCGGAACCCTAACCGGATATCTAAACCTAGCCCTCTACATAACCCTAACCCTAGTTCCAATCGGAACCCTAACAGGATCTCTAACCCAGCCCGCAACATAACCCTAACCCTAGGTCCAATCGGAACCCTAAACGGATATCTAAACCTAGCCCTCAACATAACCCTAACCCTAGGTCCAATCGGAACCCTAACCGGATATCTAACACTGGCGTTCAACATAACCCTAACCCTAGGTCCAATCGGAACCCTAACCGGATCTGTGTACCTAGACCTCAACATAACCCTAACCCTAGGTCCAATCGGAACCCTAACCGGATCTGTATACCTAGCCCTCAACATAACCCTAACCCTAGGTCCAATCGGAACCCTAACAGGATCTCTAACCCTAGCCCTCAACATAACCCTAACCCTAGGTTCAATCGTATCCCTAACCGGATCTCTAACGCTAGCCCTCAACATAACCCTAACCCTAGGTCCAATCGGAACCCTAACCGGATCTGTATACCTAGCCCTCAACATAACCCTAACCCTAGGTCCAATCGGAACCCTAACCGGATCTCTAACCCTAGCCCTCAACCTAACCCTAACCCTAGGTCCAATCGCAACCCTAACCGGATCTCTAACCCTAGCCCTCAACATAACCCTAACCCTAGGTTCAATCGTATCCCTAACCGGATCTCTAACGCTAGCCCTCAACATTACCCTAACCCTAGGTCTAATCGGAACCCTAAACGGATATCTAAACCTAGCCCTCAACATAACCTTAACCCTAGGTCCAATCGGAACCCTCACCGGATATCTAACCCTGGCCCTCTACATAACCCTAACCCTAGGTCCAATCGGAACCCTAACCGGATCTGTGTATCTAGACCTCAACATAACCCTAACCTTAGGTCCAATCGGAACCCTAACAGGATCTCTAACCCTAGCCCTCAACATAACCCTAACCCTAGGTTCAATCGTATCCCTAACCGGATCTGTAACGCTAGCCCTCAACATAACCCTAACCCTAGGTCCAATAGGAACCCTAACCGGAGCTGTATACCTCGCCCTCAACATAACCCTAACCCTAGGTCCAATCGGAACCCTAACCGGATCTCTAACCCTAGCCCTCAACCTAACCCTAACCCTAGGTCCAATCGCAACCCTAACCGGATCTCTAACCCTAGCCCTCAACATAACCCTAACCCTAGGTCCAATCGGAACCGTAACCGGATCTCTAACCCTAGCCCTCAACATAACCCTAACCCTAGGTCCAATCAAAACCCTAACTGGATCTCTAACCCTAGCCCTCAATATAACCCTAACCCTAGGACCAATCGGAACCCTAACCGGATCTCTAAACCTAGCCCTCAACGTAACCCTAACCGTAGGTCCAATCGGAACAGTAAACGGATATCTAACCCTAGCCCTCAACATAACCCTAACCCTGGGTCCAATCGGAAACCTAACCGGAACTCTAACCCTCGCCCTCAACATAACCCTAATCCTAGGTCCAATCGGAACCCTAACCGGATCTCTACACCTCGCCCTCAACATAACCCTAACCCTAGTTCCAATCGGAACCCTAGCCGGTTCTCTACCCCTCGCCCTAAACATAACCCTAACCCTAGGTCCAATCGGAACCCTAACCAGACCTCTAACCCTCGCCCTCAACATAACCCTAACCCTAGGTCCAATCGGAACCCTAACCGGATCTCTAACCCTAGCCCTAAACATAACCCTAACCCTAGGTCCAATCGGAACCCTAAACGGATATCTAACCCTAGCCCTCAACATAAGCCTAACCCTAGGTCCAATCGGAACCCTAAACGGATATCTAACCCTAGCCCTCAACATAACCCTAACCCTAGGTACAATCGGAACCCTAACAGGAACTCTACCCCTCACCCTCAACATAACCCTAACCCTAGGTCCAATCAGAACCCTAACCGGATCTCTATCCCTAGCCCTCAACATAATCATAACCCTAGGTCCAATCGGAACCCTAAACGGATATCTAACCCTAGCCCTCAACATAACCCTAACCCTAGGTCCATTCGGAACCCTAAACGGATATCTAACCCTAGCCCTCTACATAACCCTAACCCTAGTTCCAATCGGAACCCTAACAGGATCTCTAACCCTAGCTCTCAACATAACCCTAACCCTAGGTCCAATCGGAACCCTAACCGGATATCTAACCCTAGCCCTCTACATAACCCTAACCCTAGTTCCAATCGGAACCCTAACAGGATCTCTAACCCAGCCCGCAACCTAACCCTAACCCTAGGTCCAATCGGAACCCTAAACGGATATCTAAACCTAGCCCTCAACATAACCCTAACCCTAGGCCGAATCGGAACCCTAACCGGATATCTAACCCTGGCCCTCTACATAACCCTAACACTAGGTCCAATCGGAACCCTAACCGGATCTGTGTACCTAGACCTCAACATAACCCTAACCCTAGGTCCAATCGGAACCCTAACCGGATCTGTATACCTAGCCCTCAACATAACCCTAACCCTAGGTCCAATCGGAACCCTAACCGGATCTGTATACCTAGCCCTCAACATAACCCTAACCCTAGGTCCAATCGGAACCCTAACCGGATCTCTAACCCTAGCCCTCAACCTAACCCTAACCCTAGGTCCAATCGCAACCCTAACCGGATCTCTAACCCTAGCCCTCAACATAACCCTAACCCTAGGTTCAATCCTATCCCTAACCGGATCTCTAACGCTAGCCCTCAACATAACCCTAACCCTAGGTCTAATCGGAACCCTAAACGGATATCTAAACCTAGCCCTCAACATAACCCTAACCCTAGGTCCAATCGGAAGCCTAACCGGATATCTAACCCTGGCCCTCTACATAACCCTAACCCTAGGTCCAATCGGAACCCTAATCGGATCTGTGTACCTAGACCTCAACATAACCCTAACCCTAGGTCCAATCGGAACCCTAACCGGATCTGTATACCTAGCCCTCAACATAACCCTAACCCTAGGTCCAATCGGAACCCTAACAGGATCTCTTACCCTAGCCCTCAACATAACCCTAACCCTAGGTTCAATCGTATCCCTAACCGGATCTCTAACGCTAGCCCTCAACATAACCCTAACCCTAGGTCCAATAGGAACCCTAACCGGAGCTGTATACCTCGCCCTCAACATAACCCTAACCCTAGGTCCAATCGGAACCCTAACCGGATCTCTAACCCTAGCCCTCAACCTAACCCTAACCCTAGGTCCAATCGCAACCCTAACCGGATCTCTAACCCTAGCCCTCAACATAACCCTAACCCTAGGTTCAATCGTATCCCTAACCGGATCTCTAACGCTAGCCCTCAACATAACCCTAACCCTAGGTCCAATCGGAACCTGAACCGGATCTCTATACCTAGCCCTCAACATAACCCTAACCCTAGGTCCAATCGGAACCCTAACCGGATCTCTAACCCTAGCCCTCAACATAACCCTAACCCTAGGTCCAATCGGAACCGTAACCGGATCTCTAACCCTAGCCCTCAACATAACCCTAACCCTAGGTCCAATCAAAACCCTAACTGGATCTCTAACCCTAGCCCTCAATATAACCCTAACCCTAGGTCCAATCGGAACCCTAACCGGATCTCTAACCCTAGCCCTCAAAGTAACCCTAACCGTAGGTCCAATCGGAACAGTAAACGGATATCTAACCCTAGCCCTCAACATAACCCTAACCCTGGGTCCAATCGGAAACCTAACCGGATCTCTAACCCTCGCCCTCAACATAACCCTAATCCTAGGTCCAATCGGAACCCTAACCGGATCTCTACACCTCGCCCTCAACATAACCCTAACCCTAGTTCCAATCGGAACCCTAGCCGGTTCTCTACCCCTCGCCCTAAACATAACCCTAACCCTAGGTCCAATCGGAACCCTAACCAGATCTCTAACCCTCGCCCTCAACATAACCCTAACCCTAGGTCCAATCGGAACCCTAACCGGATCTCTAACCCTAGCCCTAAACATAACCCTAACCCTAGGTCCAATCGGAACCCTAACCCGATCTCTAAACCTAGCCCTCAACATTACCCTAACCGTAGGTCCAATCGGAACCCTAACCGAATCTCTAACCCTAGCCCTCAACATAACCCTAACACTACGTCCAATCGGAACCCTAAACGGATATCTAACCCTAGCCCTCAACATAACCCTAACCCTAGGTCAAATCGGAACCCTAAACGGATTTCTAACCCTAGCCATCAACATAACCCTAACCTTAGGTCCAATCGGAACCCTAACCGGATCTGTATACCTAGCCCTCAAAATAACACTAACCCTAGGTCCAATCGGAACCCTAACCGGATCTGTATACCTAGCCCTCAACATAACCCTAACCCTAGGTCCAATCGGAACCCTAACCGGATCTCTAACCCTAGCCCTCAACATAACCCTAACACTAGGTCCAATCGGAACCCTAACGGGATTTCTAACCCTAGCCCTCAACATAACCCTAAACCTATGTCCAATCGGAATCCTAACAGGATCTCTACCCCTCGCCCTCAACATAACCCTCACCCTAGGTCCAATCGGAACCGAAACCCGATCTCTAAACCTAGCCCTCAACATAACCCTAACCGTAGGTCCAATCGGAACCCTAACCGAATCTCTAACCCTAGCCCTCAACATAACCCTAACCCTGGGTCCAATCGGAACCCTAACCGGATCTGTGTACCTAGCCCTAAACATAACCCTAACCCTTGGTCCAATCGGAACCCCAACCGGATCTCTAACCCTAGCCCTCAACATAACCCTAACACTAGGTCCAATCGGAACCCTAAACGAATATCTAACCCTAGCCCTCAACATAACCCTAACCCTAGGTCGAATCGGAACCCTAAACGGATTTCTAACCCTAGCCATCAACATAACCCTAACCCTAGGTCCAATAGGAACCCTAACCGGATCTGTATACCTAGCCCTTAACATAACAGTAACCCTAGGTCCAATCGGAACCCCAACCGGATCTGTATACCTAGCCCTCAACATAACCCTAACCCTGGGTCCAATCGGAACCCTAACCGGATCTGTGTACCTAGCCCTAAACATAACCCTAACCCTTGGTCCAATCGGAACCCCAACCGGATCTCTAACCCTAGCCCTCAACATAACCCTAACAGTAGGTCCAATCGGAACCGTAAACGGATATCTAACCCTAGCCCTCAACATAACCCTAACCCTAGGTCGAATCGGAACCCTAAACGGATTTCTAACCCTAGCCATCAACATAACCCTAACCCTAGGTCCAATCGGAACCCTAACCGGATCTGTATACCTCGCCCTCAACAAAACACTAACCCTAGGTCCAATCGGAACCCTAACCGGATCTGTATACCTAGCCCTCAACATAACCCTAACCCTAGGTCCAATCGGAACCCTAACCGGATCTGTGTACCTAGCCCTCAACATAACCCTAACCCTAGGTCCAATCGGAACCCTAAACGGATATCTAACCCTAGCCCTCAACACAACCCTAACCCTAGGTCCAATACGAACCCTAAACGGATATCTAACCCTAGCCCTCAACATAACCCTAACCCTAGGTCCAATCGGAACCCCAACCGGATCTCTAACCCTAGCCCTCAACATAACCCTAACCCTAGGTCCAATCGGAAGCCTAACCGGATCTCTAACGCTAGCCCTCAACATAACCCTAACCCTAGGTCTAATCGGAACCCTAAACGGATATCTAAACCTAGCCCTCAACATAACCCTAACCCTAGGTCCAATCGGAAGCCTAACCGGATATCTAACCCTGGCCCTCTACATAACCCTAACCCTAGGTCCAATCGGAACCCTAATCGGATCTGTGTACCTAGACCTCAACATAACCCTAACCCTAGGTCCAATCGGAACCCTAACCGGATCTGTATACCTAGCCCTCAACATAACCCTAACCCTAGGTCCAATCGGAACCCTAACAGGATCTCTTACCCTAGCCCTCAACATAACCCTAACCCTAGGTTCAATCGTATCCCTAACCGGATCTCTAACGCTAGCCCTCAACATAACCCTAACCCTAGGTCCAATAGGAACCCTAACCGGAGCTGTATACCTCGCCCTCAACATAACCCTAACCCTAGGTCCAATCGGAACCCTAACCGGATCTCTAACCCTAGCCCTCAACCTAACCCTAACCCTAGGTCCAATCGCAAACCTAACCGGATCTCTAACCCTAGCCCTCAACATAACCCTAACCCTAGGTTCAATCGTATCCCTAACCGGATCTCTAACGCTAGCCCTCAACATAACCCTAACCCTAGGTCCAATCGGAACCTGAACCGGATCTCTATACCTAGCCCTCAACATAACCCTAACCCTAGGTCCAATCGGAACCCTAACCGGATCTCTAACCCTAGCCCTCAACATAACCCTAACCCTAGGTCCAATCGGAACCGTAACCGGATCTCAAACCCTAGCCCTCAACATAACCCTAACCCTAGGTCCAATCAAAACCCTAACTGGATCTCTAACCCTAGCCCTCAATATAACCCTAACCCTAGGTCCAATCGGAACCCTAACCGGATCTCTAACCCTAGCCCTCAAAGTAACCCTAACCGTAGGTCCAATCGGAACAGTAAACGGATATCTAACCCTAGCCCTCAACATAACCCTAACCCTGGGTCCAATCGGAAACCTAACCGGATCTCTAACCCTCGCCCTCAACATAACCCTAATCCTAGGTCCAATCGGAACCCTAACCGGATCTCTACACCTCGCCCTCAACATAACCCTAACCCTAGTTCCAATCGGAACCCTAGCCGGTTCTCTACCCCTCGCCCTAAACATAACCCTAACCCTAGGTCCAATCGGAACCCTAACCAGATCTCTAACCCTCGCCCTCAACATAACCCTAACCCTAGGTCCAATCGGAACCCTAACCGGATCTCTAACCCTAGCCCTAAACATAACCCTAACCCTAGGTCCAATCGGAACCCTAACCCGATCTCTAAACCTAGCCCTCAACATTACCCTAACCGTAGGTCCAATCGGAACCCTAACCGAATCTCTAACCCTAGCCCTCAACATAACCCTAACACTACGTCCAATCGGAACCCTAAACGGATATCTAACCCTAGCCCTCAACATAACCCTAACCCTAGGTCAAATCGGAACCCTAAACGGATTTCTAACCCTAGCCATCAACATAACCCTAACCTTAGGTCCAATCGGAACCCTAACCGGATCTGTATACCTAGCCCTCAAAATAACACTAACCCTAGGTCCAATCGGAACCCTAACCGGATCTGTATACCTAGCCCTCAACATAACCCTAACCCTAGGTCCAATCGGAACCCTAACCGGATCTCTAACCCTAGCCCTCAACATAACCCTAACACTAGGTCCAATCGGAACCCTAACGGGATTTCTAACCCTAGCCCTCAACATAACCCTAAACCTATGTCCAATCGGAATCCTAACAGGATCTCTACCCCTCGCCCTCAACATAACCCTCACCCTAGGTCCAATCGGAACCGAAACCCGATCTCTAAACCTAGCCCTCAACATAACCCTAACCGTAGGTCCAATCGGAACCCTAACCGAATCTCTAACCCTAGCCCTCAACATAACCCTAACCCTGGGTCCAATCGGAACCCTAACCGGATCTGTGTACCTAGCCCTAAACATAACCCTAACCCTTGGTCCAATCGGAACCCCAACCGGATCTCTAACCCTAGCCCTCAACATAACCCTAACACTAGGTCCAATCGGAACCCTAAACGAATATCTAACCCTAGCCCTCAACATAACCCTAACCCTAGGTCGAATCGGAACCCTAAACGGATTTCTAACCCTAGCCATCAACATAACCCTAACCCTAGGTCCAATAGGAACCCTAACCGGATCTGTATACCTAGCCCTTAACATAACAGTAACCCTAGGTCCAATCGGAACCCCAACCGGATCTGTATACCTAGCCCTCAACATAACCCTAACCCTGGGTCCAATCGGAACCCTAACCGGATCTGTGTACCTAGCCCTAAACATAACCCTAACCCTTGGTCCAATCGGAACCCCAACCGGATCTCTAACCCTAGCCCTCAACATAACCCTAACAGTGGGTCCAATCGGAACCGTAAACGGATATCTAACCCTAGCCCTCAACATAACCCTAACCCTAGGTCAAATCGGAACCCTAAACGGATTTCTAACCCTAGCCATCAACATAACCCTAACCCTAGGTCCAATCGGAACCCTAACCGGATCTGTATACCTCGCCCTCAACAAAACACTAACCCTAGGTCCAATCGGAACCCTAACCGGATCTGTATACCTAGCCCTCAACATAACCCTAACCCTAGGTCCAATCGGAACCCTAACCGGATCTGTGTACCTAGCCCTCAACATAACCCTAACCCTAGGTCCAATCGGAACCCTAAACGGATATCTAACCCTAGCCCTCAACACAACCCTAACCCTAGGTCCAATACGAACCCTAAACGGATATCTAACCCTAGCCCTCAACATAACCCTAACCCTAGGTCCAATCGGAACCCCAACCGGATCTCTAACCCTAGCCCTCAACATAACCCTAACCCTAGGTCCAATCGGAAGCCTAACCGGATCTCTAACCCTAGCCCTCAACATAACCCTAACCCGAGGTCCAATCGGAACCCTAACCGGATCTCTACATCTCGCCCTCAACATAACCCTAAACCTTGGTCCAATCCGAACCCTAACCGGATATCTAACACTAGCCCTCAACATAACCCTAACCCTAGGTAAAAATCGGAACCCTAACCGGATCTCTAAACCTAGCTCTCAACATAACCCTAACCCTAGGTCCAATCTGAACCCTAACCGGATCTCTAACCCTAGCCCTCAACATAACCCTGACACTAGGTCCAATCGGAACCCTAACGGGATTTCTAACCCTAGCCTTCAACATAACCCTAACCCTAGGTCCAATCGGAACCCTAACCGGATCTGTATACCTAGCCCTCAACATAACCGTAACCCTAGGTCCAATCGGAACCCTAACCGGATCTGTATACCTAGCCCTCAACATAACCCTAAACCTATGTCCAATCGGAATCCTAACAGGATCTCTACCCCTCGCCCTCAACATAACCCTAACCCTAGGTTCAATCGGAACCCTAACCCGATCTCTAAACCTAGCCCTCAACATAACCCTAACCGTAGGTCCAATCGGAACCCTAACCGAATCTCTAACCCTAGCCCTCAACATAACCCTAACCCTGGGTCCAATCGGAACCCTAACCGGATCTGTGTACCTAGCCCTAAACATAACCCTAACCCTTGGTCCAATCGGAACCCCAACCGGATCTCTAACCCTAGCCCTCAACATAACCCTAACACTAGATCCAATCGGAACCCTAAACGGATATCTAACCCTAGCCCTCAACATAACCATAACCCTAGGTCCAATCGGAACCCTAACCGCATCTGTATACCTAGCCCTCAACATAACACTAACACTAGGTCCAATCGGAACCCTAACCGGATCTGTATACCTAGCCCTCAACATAACCCTAACCCTAGGTCCAATCGGAACCCTAACCGGATCTCTAACCCTACCCCTCAACATAACCCTAACACTAGGTCCAATCGGAACCCTAACGGGATTTCTAACCCTAGCCTTCAACATAACCCTAACCCTAGGTCCAATCGGAACCCTAACCGGATCTGTATACCTAGCCCTCAACATAACCGTAACCCTAGGTCCAATCGGAACCCTAACCGGATCTGTATACCTAGCCCTCAACATAACCCTAAACCTATGTCCAATCGGAATCCTAACAGGATCTCTACCCCTCGCCCTCAACATAACCCTAACCCTAGGTCCAATCGGAACCCTAACCCGATCTCTAAACCTAGCCCTCAACTTAACCCTAACCCTAGGCCCAATCGGAACCCTAACCGGATATCTAAACCTAGCCCTCTACATAACCCTAACCCTAGGTCCAATCGGAACCCTAACCGGATCTGTGTACCTAGACCTCAACATAACCCTAACCCTAGGTCCAATCGGAACAGTAAACGGATATCTAACCCTAGGCCTCAACATAACCCTAACCCTGGGTCCAATCGGAAACCTAACCGGATCTCTAACCCTAGCCCTCAACATAACCCTAACCCTAGGTCCAATCGGAACCCTAACCGGATATCTAACCCTAGCCCTCAACATAACCCTAACCCTAGTTCCAATCGGAACCCTAACAGGATCTCTACCCCAGCCCTCAACATAACCCTAACCCTAGGTCCAATCGGAACCCTATCCGGATCTCTAACCCTAGCCCACAACATAACCCTAACCCTAGGTCCAATCGGAACCCTAACCGGATCTGTGTACTTAGCCCTCAACATAACCCTAACCCTAGGTCCAATCGGAACCCTAACCGGATCTCTAACCCTACCCCTCAACATAACCCTAACACTAGGTCCAATCGGAACCCTAACGGGATTTCTAACCCTAGCCTTCAACATAACCCTAACCCTAGGTCCAATCGGAACCCTAACCGGATCTGTATACCTAGCCCTCAACAGAACCGTAACCCTAGGTCCAATCGGAACCCTAACCGGATCTGTATACCTAGCAATCAACATAACCCTAAACCTATGTCCAATCGGAATCCTAACAGGATCTCTACCCCTCGCCCTCAACATAACCCTAACCCTAGGTCCAATCGGAACCCTAACCCGATCTCTAAACCTAGCCCTCAACTTAACCCTAACCCTAGGCCCAATCGGAACCCTAACCGGATATCTAACCCTAGCCCTCTACATAACCCTAACCCTAGGTCCAATCGGAACCCTAACCGGATCTGTGTACCTAGACCTCAACATAACCCTAACCCTAGGTCCAATCAGAACCCTAACCGGATCTGTATACCTAGCCCTCAACATAACCCTAACCCTAGGTCCAATCGGAACCCTAACGGGATCTCTAACCCTAGCCCTCAACATAACCCTAACCCTAGGTCCAATCGGAACCGTAACCGGATCTCTAACCCTAGTACTCAACATAACCAAAACCGGAGGTCCAATCGGAACCCTAACCGGATCTCTAACCCTAGCCCTCAACATAACCCTAACCCTAGGTCCAATCAAAACCCTAACTGGATCTCTAACCCTAGCCCTCAATATAACCCTAACCCTAGGTCCAATCGGAACCCTAACCGGATTTCTAACCCTAGCCCTCAACGTAACCCTAACCCTAGGTCCAATCGGAACAGTAAACGGATATCTAACCCTAGGCCTCAACATAACCCTAACCCTTGGTCCAATCGGAACCCCAACCGGATCTCTAACCCTAGCCCTCAACATAACCCTAACACTAGGTCCAATCGGAACCCTAAACGGATATCTAACCCTAGCCCTCAACATAACCCTAAACCTAGGTCAAATCGGAACCCTAAACGGATTTCTAACCCTAGCCATCAACATAACCCTAACCCTAGGTCCAATCGGAACCCTAACCGAATCTGTATACCTAGCCCTCAACATAACACTAACCCTAGGTCCAATCGGAACCCTAACCGGATCTGTATACCTAGCCATCAACGTAACCCTAACCCTGGGTCCAATCGGAACCCTAACCGGATCTGTGTACCTAGCCCTAAACATAACCCTAACCCTTGGTCCAATCGGAACCCCAACCGGATCTCTAACCCTAGCCCTCAACATAACCCTAACACTAGGTCCAATCGGAACCCTAAACGGATATCTAACCCTAGCCCTCAACATAACCCTAACCCTAGGTGAATCGGAACCCTAAACGGAGTTCTAACCCTAGCCATCAACATAACCCTAACCCTACGTCCAATCGGAACCCTAACCGGATCTGTATACCTAGCCCTCAACATAACACTAACCCTAGGTCCAATCGGAACCCTAACCGGATCTGTATACCTAGCCCTCAACATAACCCTAACACTAGGTCCAATCGGAACCCTAACCGGATCTGTGTACCTAGCCCTCAACATAACCCTAACCCTAGGTCCAATCGGAACCCTAAACGGATATCTAACGCTAGCCCTCAACATAACCCTAACCCTAGGTCCAATACGAATCCTAAACGGATATCTAACCCTAGCACTCAACATAACCCTAACCCTAGGTCCAATCGGAACCCTAACCGGATATCTAACCCTAGCCCTCAACATAACCCTAACCCTAGTTCCAATCGGAACCCTAACAGGTTCTCTACCCCAGCCCTCAACATAACCCTAACGCTAGGTCCAATCGGAACCCTAACCGCATCTCTAACCCTCGCCCTCAACATAACCCTAAACCTTGGTCCAATCCGAACCCTAACCAGATATCTAACACTAGCCCTCAACATAACCCTAACCCTAGGTAAAAATCGGAACCCTAACCGGATCTCTAACCCTAGCTCTCAACATAACCCTAACCCTAGGTCCAATCTGAACCCTAACCGGATCTCTAACCCTAGCCCTCAACATAACCCTGACACTAGGTCCAATCGAAACCCTAACGGGATTTCTAACCCTAGCCTTCAACATAACCCTAACCCTAGGTCCAATCGGAACCCTAACCGGATCTGTATACCTAGCCCTCAACATAACCGTAACCCTAGGTCCAATCGGAACCCTAACCGGATCTGTATACCTAGCCCTCAACATAACCCTAAACCTATGTCCAATCGGAATCCTAACAGGATCTCTACCCCTCGCCCTCAACATAACCCTAACCCTAGGTCCAATCGGAACCCTAACCCGATCTCTAAACCTAGCCCTCAACATAACCCTAACCGTAGGTCCAATCGGAACCCTAACCGATTATCTAACCCTAGCCCTCAACATAACCCTAACCCTAGTTCCAATCGGAACCCTAACAGGATCTCTACCCCAGCCCTCAACATAACCCTAACCCTAGGTCCAATCGGAACCCTATCCGGATCTCTAACCCTAGCCCACAACATAACCCTAACCCTAGGTCCAATCGGAACCCTAACCGGATCTGTGTACCTAGCCCTCAACATAACCCTAACCCTAGGTCCAATCGGAACCCCAACCGGATCTCTAACCCTAGCCCTCAACATAACCCTAACCCTAGGTCCAATTGGAAGCCTAACCGGATCTCTAACCCTAGCCCTCAACATAACCCTAACCCGAGGTCCAATCGGAACCCTAACCGGATCTCTACATCTCGCCCTCAACATAACCCTAAACCTTGGTCCAATCCGAACCCTAACCGGATATCTAACACTAGCCCTCAACATAACCCTAACCCTAGTAAAAATCGGAACCCTAACCGGATCTCTAAACCTAGCTCTCAACATAACCCTAACCCTAGGTCCAATCTGAACCCTAACCGGATCTCTAACCCTAACCCTCAACATAACCCTGACACTAGGTCCAATCGGAACCCTAACGGGATTTCTAACCCTAGCCTTCAACATAACCCTAACCCTAGGTCCAATCGGAACCCTAACCGGATCTGTATACCTAGCCCTCAACATAACCGTAACCCTAGGTCCAATCGGAACCCTAACCGGATCTGTATACCTAGCCCTCAACATAACCCTAAACCTATGTCCAATCGGAATCCTAACAGGATCTCTACCCCTCGCCCTCAACATAACCCTAACCCTAGGTTCAATCGGAACCCTAACCCGATCTCTAAACCTAGCCCTCAACATAACCCAAACCGTAGGTCCAATCGGAACCCTAACCGAATCTCTAACCCTAGCCCTCAACATAACCCTAACCCTGGGTCCAATCGGAACCCTAACCGGATCTGTGTACCTAGCCCTAAACATAACCCTAACCCTTGGTCCAATCGGAACCCCAACCGGATCTCTAACCCTAGCCCTCAACATAACCCTAACACTAGGTCCAATCGGAACCCTAAACGGATATCTAACCCTAGCCCTCAACATAACCCTAACCCTAGGTCGAATCGGAACCCTAAACGGATTTCTAACCCTAGCCATCAACATAACCCTAACCCTAGGTCCAATCGGAACACTAACCGGATCTGTATACCTAGCCCTCAACATAACACTAACACTAGGTCCAATCGGAACCCTAACCGGATCTGTCTACCTAGCCCTCAACATAACCCTAACCCTAGGTCCAATCGGAACCCTAACCGGATCTCTAACCCTACCCCTCAACATAACCCTAACACTAGGTCCAATCGGAACCCTAACGGGATTTCTAACCCTAGCCTTCAACATAACCCTAACCCTAGGTCCAATCGGAACCCTAACCGGATCTGTATACCTAGCCCTCAACATAACCGTAACCCTAGGTCCAATCGGAACCCTAACCGGATCTGTATACCTAGCCCTCAACATAACCCTAAACCTATGTCCAATCGGAATCCTAACAGGATCTCTACCCCTCGCCCTCAACATAACCCTAACCCTAGGTCCAATCGGAACCCTAACCCGATCTCTAAACCTAGCCCTCAACTTAACCCTAACCCTAGGCCCAATCGGAACCCTAACCGGATATCTAACCCTAGCCCTCTACATAACCCTAACCCTAGGTCCAATCGGAACCCTAACCGGATCTGTGTACCTAGACCTCAACATAACCCTAACCCTAGGTCCAATCAGAACCCTAACCGGATCTGTATACCTAGCCCTCAACATAACCCTAACCCTAGGTCCAATCGGAACCCTAACTGGATCTCTAACCCTAGCCCTCAACATAACCCTAACCCTAGGTCCAATCGGAACCGTAACCGGATCTCTAACCCTAGCACTCAACATAACCAAAACCGGAGGTCCAATCGGAACCCTAACCGGATCTCTAACCCTAGCCCTCAACATAACCCTAACCCTAGGTCCAATCAAAACCCTAACTGGATCTCTAACCCTAGCCCTCAATATAACCCTAACCCTAGGTCCAATCGGAACCCTAACCGGATTTCTAACCCTAGCCCTCAACGTAACCCTAACCCTAGGTCCAATCGGAACAGTAAACGGATATCAAACCCTAGGCCTCAACATAACCCTAACCCTGGGTCCAATCGGAAACCTAACCGGATCTCTAACCCTAGCCCTCAACATAACCCTAACCCTAGGTCCAATCGGAACCCTAACCGGATATCTAACCCTAGCCCTCAACATAACCCTAACCCTAGTTCCAATCGGAACCCTAACAGGATCTCTACCCCAGCCCTCAAAATAACCCTAACCCTAGGTCCAATCGGAACCCTATCCGGATCTCTAACCCTATCCCACAACATAACCCTAACCCTAGGTCCAATCGGAACCCTAACCGGATCTGTGTACTTAGCCCTCAACATAACCCTAACCCTAGGTCCAATCGGAAGCCTAACCGGATCTCTAACCCTAGCCCTCAGCATAACCCTAACGCTAGGTCCAATCGGAACCCTAACCGGATCTCTACATCTCGCCCTCAACATAACCCTAACCCTGGGTCCAATCGGAACCCTAACCGGATCTGTGTACCTAGCCCTAAACATAACCCTAACGCTTGGTCCAATCGGAACCCCAACCGGATCTCTAACCCTAGCCCTCAACATAACCCTAACACTAGGTCCAATCGGAACCCTAAACGGATATCTAACCCTAGCCCTCAACATAACCCTAAACCTAGGTCAAATCGGAACCCTAAACGGATTTCTAACCCTAGCCATCAACATAACCCTAACCCTAGGTCCAATCGGAACCCTAACCGAATCTGTATACCTAGCCCTCAACATAACACTAACCCTAGGTCCAATCGGAACCCTAACCGGATCTGTATACCTAGCCCTCAACGTAACCCTAACCCTGGGTCCAATCGGAACCCTAACCGGATCTGTGTACCTAGCCCTAAACATAACCCTAACCCTTGGTCCAATCGGAACCCCAACCGGATCTCTAACCCTAGCCCTCAACATAACCCTAACACTAGGTCCAATCGGAACCCTAAACGGATATCTAACCCTAGCCCTCAACATAACCCTAACCCTAGGTGAATCGGAACCCTAAACGGAGTTCTAACCCTAGCCATCAACATAACCCTAACCCTAGGTCCAATCGGAACCCTAACCGGATCTGTATACCTAGCCCTCAACATAACACTAACCCTAGGTCCAATCGGAACCCTAACCGGATCTGTATACATAGCCCTCAACATAACCCTAACCCTAGGTCCAATCGGAACCCTAACCGGATCTGTGTACCTAGCCCTCAACATAACCCTAACCCTAGGTCCAATCGGAACCCTAAACGGATATCTAACGCTAGCCCTCAACATAACCCTAACCCTAGGTCCAATACGAACCCTAAACGGATATCTAACCCTAGCCCTCAACATAACCCTAACCCTAGGTCCAATCGGAACCCTAACCGGATATCTAACCCTAGCCCTCAACATAACCCTAACCCTAGTTCCAATCGGAACCCTAACAGGTTCTCTACCCCAGCCCTCAACATAACCCTAACGCTAGGTCCAATCGGAACCCTAACCGGATCTCTACCCCTCGCCCTCAACATAACCCTAAACCTTGGTCCAATCCGAACCCTAACCAGATATCTAACACTAGCCCTCAACATAACCCTAACCCTAGGTAAAAATCGGAACCCTAATCGGATCTCTAACCCTAGCTCTCAACATAACCCTAACCCTAGGTCCAATCTGAACCCTAACCGGATCTCTAACCCTAGCCCTCAACATAACCCTGACACTAGGTCCAATCGAAACCCTAACGGGATTTCTAACCCTAGCCTTCAACATAACCCTAACCCTAGGTCCAATCGGAACCCTAACCGGATCTGTGTACCTAGCCCTAAACATAACCCTAACCCTTGGTCCAATCGGAACCCCAACCGGATCTCTAACCATAGCCCTCAACATAACCCTAACACTAGGTCCAATCGGAACCCTAAACGGATATCTAACCCTAGCCCCAACATAACCCTAACCCTAGGTCGAATCGGAACCCTAAACGGATTTCTAACCCTAGCCATCAACATAACCCTAACCCTAGGTCCAATCGGAACCCTAACCGGATCTGTATACCTAGCCCTCAACATAACCCTAACCCTAGGTCCAATTGGAACCCTAACCGGATCTCTAACCCTAGCCCTCAACATAACCCTAACACTAGGTCCAATCGGAACCCTAACGGGAATTCTAACCCTAGCCTTCAACATAACCCTAACCCTAGGTCCAATCGGAACCCTAACCGGATCTGTATACCTAGCCCTCAACATAACCGTAACCCTAGGTCCAATCGGAACCCTAACCGGATCTGTATACCTAGCCCTCAACATAACCCTAAACCTATGTCCAATCGGAATCCTAACAGGATCTCTACCCCTCGCCCTCAGCATAACCCTAACCCTAGGTCCAATCGGAACCCTAACCCGATCTCTAAACCTAGCCCTCAACTTAACCCTAACCCTAGGTCCAATCGGAACCCTAACCGGATATCTGACCCTAGCCCTCTACATAACCCTAACCCTAGGTCCAATCGGAACCCTAACCGGATCTGTGTACCTAGACCTCAACATAACCCTAACCCTAGGTCCAATCAGAACCCTAACCGGATCTGTATACCTAGCCCTCAACATAACCCTAACCCTCGGTCCAATCGGAACCCTAGCAGGATCTCTACCCCTCGCCCTCAACCTAACCCTAACCCTAGGTTCAATCGTATCCCTAACCGGATCTCTAACCCGAGCCCTCAACATAACCTTAACCCTAGGTTCAATCGTATCCCTAACCGGATCTCTAAACCTAGCCCTCAACATAACCCTAACCCTAGGTCCAATCGGAACCCTAACCGGATCTGTATACCTAGCCCTCAACATAACCCTAACCCTAGGTCCAATCGGAACCCTAACCGGATCTCTACACCTCGCCCTCAACATAACCCTAACCCTAGGTCCAATCGGAACCCTAGCCGGTTCTCTACCCCTCGCCCTCAACATAACCCTTATCCTAGGTCCAAACGGAACCCTAAACGGATATCTAACCCTAGCCCTCTACATAACCCTAACCCTAGTTCCAATCGAAACCCTAACAGGATCTCTAACCCAGCCCGCAACATAATCCTAACCCTAGGTCCAATCGGAACCCTAAACGGATATCTAAACCTAGCCCTCAACTTAACCCTAGCCCTGGGTCCAATCGGAACCCTAACCGGATATCTAACCCTAGCCCTCAACATAACCCTAACCCTAGGTCCAATCGGAACCCTAACCGGATCTGTGTACCTAGACCTCAACATAACCCTAACCCTAGGCCCAATCGGAACCCTAACCGGATCTGTATACCTAGCCCTCAACATAACCCTAACCCTAGGTCCAATCGGAACCCTAACAGGATCTCTACCCCTCGCCCTCAACCTAACCCTAATCCTAGGTCCAATCGCAACCCTAACCGGATCTCTAACCCTAGCCCTCAACATAACCCTAACCCTAGATTCAATCGTATCCCTAACCGGATCTCTAATGCTAGCCCTCAACATAACCCTAACCCTAGGTCCAATCGGAACCCTAACCGGATCTGTATACCTAGCCCTCAACATAACCCTAACCCTAGGTCCAATCGGAACAGTAAACGGATATCTAACCCTAGCCCTCAACATAACCCTAACCCTGGGTCCAATCGGAAACCTGACCGGATCTCTAACCCTCGCCCTCAACATAACCCTAATCCTAGGTCCAATCGGAACCCTAACCGGATTTCTACACCTCGCCCTCAACATAACCCTAACCCTAGTTCCAATCGGAACCCTAGCCGGTTCTCTACCCCTCGCCCTAAACATAACCCTAACCCTAGGTCCAATCAAAACCCTAACTGGATCTCTAACCCTAGCCCTCAATATAACCCTAACCCTAGGTCCAATCGGAACCCTAACCGGATTTCTAACCCTAGCCCTCAACGTAACCCTAACCCTAGGTCCAATCGGAACAGTAAACGGATATCAAACCCTAGGCCTCAACATAACCCTAACCCTGGGTCCAATCGGAAACCTAACCGGATCTCTAACCCTAGCCCTCAACATAACCCTAACCCTAGGTCCAATCGGAACCCTAACCGGATATCTAACCCTAGCCCTCAACATAACCCTAACCCTAGTTCCAATCGGAACCCTAACAGGATCTCTACCCCAGCCCTCAACATAACCCTAACCCTAGGTCCAATCGGAACCCTATCCGGATCTCTAACCCTAGCCCACAACATAACCCTAACCCTAGGTCCAATCGGAACCCTAACCGGATCTGTGTACTTAGCCCTCAACATAACCCTAACCCTAGGTCCAATCGGAAGCCTAACCGGATCTCTAACCCTAGCCCTCAACATAACCCTAACCCTAGGTCCAATCGGAACCCTAACCGGATCTCTACATCTCGCCCTCAACATAACCCTAACCCTGGGTCCAATCGGAACCCTAACCGGATCTGTGTACCGAGCCCTCAACATAACCCTAACCCTAGGTCCAATCGGAACCCTAACCGGATCTCTAACCCTAGCCCTCAACATAACCCTAACTCTAGGTCCAATCGGAACCGTAACCGGATCACTAACCCTAGCACTCAACATAACCAAAACCGGAGGTCCAATCGGAACCCTAACCGGATCTCTAACCCTAGCCCTCAACATAACCCTAACCCTAGGTCCAATCAAAACCCTAACTGGATCTCTAACCCTAGCCCTCAATATAACCCTAACCCTAGGTCCAATCGGAACCCTAACCGGATCTCTAACCCTAGCCCTCAACGTAACCCTAACCCTAGGTCCAATCGGAACAGTAAACGGATATCTAACCCTAGCCCTCAACATAACCCTAACCCTGGGTCCAATCGGAAACCTAACCGGATCTCTAACCCTATCCCTCAACATAACCCTAACCCTAGGTCCAATGGGAACCCTAACCGGATCTCTACACCTGGCCCTCAACATAACCCTAACCCTAGTTCCAATCGGAAACCTAGCCGGTTCTCTACCCCTCGCCCTAAACATAACCCTAACCCTAGGTCCAATCGGAACCCTAACCAGACCTCTAACCCTCGCCCTCAACATAACCCTAACCCTAGGTCCAATCGGAACCCTAACCGGATCTCTAACCCTAGCCCTCAACATAACCCTAACCCTAGGTCCAATCGGAACCCTAAACGAATATCTAACCCTAGCCCTCAACATAAGCCTAACCCTAGGTACAATCGGAACCCTAACCGGATCTGTATACCTAGCCCTCAACATAACCCTAACTCTAGGTCCAATCGGAACCCTAACCGGATCTGTATACCTAGCCCTCAACATAACCCTAAACCTAGGTCCACTCGGAACCCTAAACGGATATCTAACCCTAGCCCTCAACATAACCCTAACCCTAGGTCCAATCGGAACCCTAACCGGATCTGTGTACCTAGACCTCAACATAACCCTAACCCTAGGTCCTATCGGAACCCTAACAGGATTTCTACCCCTCGCCCTCAACAAAACCCTAACCCTCGGTCCAATCGGAACCCTAACCGGATCTCTACCCCTCGCCCTCAACATAACCCTAACCCTTGGTCCAATCGCAACCCTAACCGGACCTCCAACCCTAGCCCTCAACATAACCCTAACCCTAGGTCCAATCGGAACCCTAACCGGATCTCTAACCCTAGCCCTCAACATAACCCTAACCCTAGGTCCAATCGGAACCCTAACCGGATCTCTAACCCTAGCACTCAACCCTAACCCTAGGTCCAATCGGAACCCTAATCGGATCACTAATCCTAGCCCTCAACATAACCCTAACCCTAGGTCCAATCAAAACCTTAACTGGACCTCTAACCCTAGCCCTCAATATAACCCTAACCCTAGGTCCAATCGGAACCCTAACCGGATCTCTAACCCTAGCTCTCAACATAACCCTAACCCTAGGTCCAATCGGAACCCTAACCGGATCTCTAACCCTAGCACTCAACATAACCCTAACCGGAGGTCCAATCGGAACCCTAACCGGATCTCTAATCCTAGCCCTCAACATAACCCTAACCCTAGGTCCAATCAAAACCTTAACTGGACCTCTAACCCTAGCCCTCAATATAACCCTAACCCTAGGTCCAATCGGAACCCTAACCGGATCTCTATCCCTAGCCCTCAACGTAACCCTAACCCTAGGTCCAATCGGTACAGTAAACGGATATCTAACCCTAGCCCTGAACATAACCCGAACCCTTGGTCCAATCGGAAACCTAACCGGATCTCTAAACCTCGCGCTCAACATAACCCTAATCCTAGGTCCAATCGGAACCCTAACCGGATCTCTACACCTCGCCCTCAACATAACCCTAACCCTAGGTCCAATCGGAACCCTAGCCGGTTCTCTACCCCTCGCCCTCAACATAACCCTAACCCTAGGTCCAAACGGAACCCTAAACGGATATCTAACCCTAGCCCTCTACATAACCCTAACCGTAGTTCCAATCGAAACCCTAACAGGATCTCTAACCCAGCCCGCAACATAATCCTAACCCTAGGTCCAATCGGAACCCTAAACGGATATCTAAACCTAGCCCTCAACTTAACCCTAGCCCTGGGTCCAATCGGAACCCTAACCGGATATCTAACCCTAGCCCTCAACATAACCCTAACCCTAGGTCCAATCGGAACCCTAACCGGATCTGTGTACCTAGACCTCAACATAACCCTAACCCTAGGCCCAATCGGAACCCTAACCGGATCTGTATACCTAGCCCTCAACATAACCCTAACCCTAGGTCCAATCGGAACCCTAACAGGATCTCTACCCCTCGCCCTCAACCTAACCCTAATCCTAGGTCCAATCGCAACCCTAACCGGATCTCTAACCCTAGCCCTCAACATAACCCTAACCCTAGATTCAATCGTATCCCTAACCGGATCTCTAATGCTAGCCCTCAACATAACCCTAACCCTAGGTCCAATCGGAACCCTAACCGGATCTGTATACCTAGCCCTCAACATAACCCTAACCCTAGGTCCAATCGGAACCCTAACCGGATCTCTAACCCTAGCACTCAACATAAGCCTAACCGGAGGTCCAATCGGAACCCTAACCGGATCTCTAACCCTAGCCCTCAACATAACCCTAACCCTAGGTCCAATCAAAACCCTAACTGGATCTCTAACCCTAGCCCTCAATATAACCCTAAACCTAGGTCCAATCGGAACCCTAACCGGATCTCTAACCCTAGCCCTCAATGTAACCCTAACCCTAGGTCCAATCGGAACAGTAAACGGATATCTAACCCTAGCCCTCAACATAACCCTAACCCTGGGTCCATCGGAAACCTGACCGGATCTCTAACCCTCGCCCTCAACATAACCCTAACCCTAGTTCCAATCGGAACCCTAACAGGTTCTCTACCCCAGCCCTCAACATAACCCTAACGCTAGGTCCAATCGGAACCCTAACCGGATCTCTACCCCTCGCCCTCAACATAACCCTAAACCTTGGTCCAATCCGAACCCTAACCAGATATCTAACACTAGCCCTCAACATAACCCTAACCCTAGGTAAAAATCGGAACCCTAATCGGATCTCTAACCCTAGCTCTCAACATAACCCTAACCCTAGGTCCAATCTGAACCCTAACCGGATCTCTAACCCTAGCCCTCAACATAACCCTGACACTAGGTCCAATCGAAACCCTAACGGGATTTCTAACCCTAGCCTTCAACATAACCCTAACCCTAGGTCCAATCGGAACCCTAACCGGATCTGTGTACCTAGCCCTAAACATAACCCTAACCCTTGGTCCAATCGGAACCCCAACCGGATCTCTAACCATAGCCCTCAACATAACCCTAACACTAGGTCCAATCGGAACCCTAAACGGATATCTAACCCTAGCCCCAACATAACCCTAACCCTAGGTCGAATCGGAACCCTAAACGGATTTCTAACCCTAGCCATCAACATAACCCTAACCCTAGGTCCAATCGGAACCCTAACCGGATCTGTATACCTAGCCCTCAACATAACCCTAACCCTAGGTCCAATTGGAACCCTAACCGGATCTCTAACCCTAGCCCTCAACATAACCCTAACACTAGGTCCAATCGGAACCCTAACGGGAATTCTAACCCTAGCCTTCAACATAACCCTAACCCTAGGTCCAATCGGAACCCTAACCGGATCTGTATACCTAGCCCTCAACATAACCGTAACCCTAGGTCCAATCGGAACCCTAACCGGATCTGTATACCTAGCCCTCAACATAACCCTAAACCTATGTCCAATCGGAATCCTAACAGGATCTCTACCCCTCGCCCTCAGCATAACCCTAACCCTAGGTCCAATCGGAACCCTAACCCGATCTCTAAACCTAGCCCTCAACTTAACCCTAACCCTAGGTCCAATCGGAACCCTAACCGGATATCTGACCCTAGCCCTCTACATAACCCTAACCCTAGGTCCAATCGGAACCCTAACCGGATCTGTGTACCTAGACCTCAACATAACCCTAACCCTAGGTCCAATCAGAACCCTAACCGGATCTGTATACCTAGCCCTCAACATAACCCTAACCCTCGGTCCAATCGGAACCCTAGCAGGATCTCTACCCCTCGCCCTCAACCTAACCCTAACCCTAGGTTCAATCGTATCCCTAACCGGATCTCTAACCCGAGCCCTCAACATAACCTTAACCCTAGGTTCAATCGTATCCCTAACCGGATCTCTAAACCTAGCCCTCAACATAACCCTAACCCTAGGTCCAATCGGAACCCTAACCGGATCTGTATACCTAGCCCTCAACATAACCCTAACCCTAGGTCCAATCGGAACCCTAACCGGATCTCTACACCTCGCCCTCAACATAACCCTAACCCTAGGTCCAATCGGAACCCTAGCCGGTTCTCTACCCCTCGCCCTCAACATAACCCTTATCCTAGGTCCAAACGGAACCCTAAACGGATATCTAACCCTAGCCCTCTACATAACCCTAACCCTAGTTCCAATCGAAACCCTAACAGGATCTCTAACCCAGCCCGCAACATAATCCTAACCCTAGGTCCAATCGGAACCCTAAACGGATATCTAAACCTAGCCCTCAACTTAACCCTAGCCCTGGGTCCAATCGGAACCCTAACCGGATATCTAACCCTAGCCCTCAACATAACCCTAACCCTAGGTCCAATCGGAACCCTAACCGGATCTGTGTACCTAGACCTCAACATAACCCTAACCCTAGGCCCAATCGGAACCCTAACCGGATCTGTATACCTAGCCCTCAACATAACCCTAACCCTAGGTCCAATCGGAACCCTAACAGGATCTCTACCCCTCGCCCTCAACCTAACCCTAATCCTAGGTCCAATCGCAACCCTAACCGGATCTCTAACCCTAGCCCTCAACATAACCCTAACCCTAGATTCAATCGTATCCCTAACCGGATCTCTAATGCTAGCCCTCAACATAACCCTAACCCTAGGTCCAATCGGAACCCTAACCGGATCTGTATACCTAGCCCTCAACATAACCCTAACCCTAGGTCCAATCGGAACAGTAAACGGATATCTAACCCTAGCCCTCAACATAACCCTAACCCTGGGTCCAATCGGAAACCTGACCGGATCTCTAACCCTCGCCCTCAACATAACCCTAATCCTAGGTCCAATCGGAACCCTAACCGGATTTCTACACCTCGCCCTCAACATAACCCTAACCCTAGTTCCAATCGGAACCCTAGCCGGTTCTCTACCCCTCGCCCTAAACATAACCCTAACCCTAGGTCCAATCAAAACCCTAACTGGATCTCTAACCCTAGCCCTCAATATAACCCTAACCCTAGGTCCAATCGGAACCCTAACCGGATTTCTAACCCTAGCCCTCAACGTAACCCTAACCCTAGGTCCAATCGGAACAGTAAACGGATATCAAACCCTAGGCCTCAACATAACCCTAACCCTGGGTCCAATCGGAAACCTAACCGGATCTCTAACCCTAGCCCTCAACATAACCCTAACCCTAGGTCCAATCGGAACCCTAACCGGATATCTAACCCTAGCCCTCAACATAACCCTAACCCTAGTTCCAATCGGAACCCTAACAGGATCTCTACCCCAGCCCTCAACATAACCCTAACCCTAGGTCCAATCGGAACCCTATCCGGATCTCTAACCCTAGCCCACAACATAACCCTAACCCTAGGTCCAATCGGAACCCTAACCGGATCTGTGTACTTAGCCCTCAACATAACCCTAACCCTAGGTCCAATCGGAAGCCTAACCGGATCTCTAACCCTAGCCCTCAACATAACCCTAACCCTAGGTCCAATCGGAACCCTAACCGGATCTCTACATCTCGCCCTCAACATAACCCTAACCCTCGGTCCAATCGGAACCCTAACCGGATCTGTGTACCGAGCCCTCAACATAACCCTAACCCTAGGTCCAATCGGAACCCTAACCGGATCTCTAACCCTAGCCCTCAACATAACCCTAACTCTAGGTCCAATCGGAACCGTAACCGGATCACTAACCCTAGCACTCAACATAACCAAAACCGGAGGTCCAATCGGAACCCTAACCGGATCTCTAACCCTAGCCCTCAACATAACCCTAACCCTAGGTCCAATCAAAACCCTAACTGGATCTCTAACCCTAGCCCTCAATATAACCCTAACCCTAGGTCCAATCGGAACCCTAACCGGATCTCTAACCCTAGCCCTCAACGTAACCCTAACCCTAGGTCCAATCGGAACAGTAAACGGATATCTAACCCTAGCCCTCAACATAACCCTAACCCTGGGTCCAATCGGAAACCTAACCGGATCTCTAACCCTATCCCTCAACATAACCCTAACCCTAGGTCCAATGGGAACCCTAACCGGATCTCTACACCTGGCCCTCAACATAACCCTAACCCTAGTTCCAATCGGAAACCTAGCCGGTTCTCTACCCCTCGCCCTAAACATAACCCTAACCCTAGGTCCAATCGGAACCCTAACCAGACCTCTAACCCTCGCCCTCAACATAACCCTAACCCTAGGTCCAATCGGAACCCTAACCGGATCTCTAACCCTAGCCCTCAACATAACCCTAACCCTAGGTCCAATCGGAACCCTAAACGAATATCTAACCCTAGCCCTCAACATAAGCCTAACCCTAGGTACAATCGGAACCCTAACCGGATCTGTATACCTAGCCCTCAACATAACCCTAACTCTAGGTCCAATCGGAACCCTAACCGGATCTGTATACCTAGCCCTCAACATAACCCTAAACCTAGGTCCACTCGGAACCCTAAACGGATATCTAACCCTAGCCCTCAACATAACCCTAACCCTAGGTCCAATCGGAACCCTAACCGGATCTGTGTACCTAGACCTCAACATAACCCTAACCCTAGGTCCTATCGGAACCCTAACAGGATTTCTACCCCTCGCCCTCAACAAAACCCTAACCCTCGGTCCAATCGGAACCCTAACCGGATCTCTACCCCTCGCCCTCAACATAACCCTAACCCTTGGTCCAATCGCAACCCTAACCGGACCTCCAACCCTAGCCCTCAACATAACCCTAACCCTAGGTCCAATCGGAACCCTAACCGGATCTCTAACCCTAGCCCTCAACATAACCCTAACCCTAGGTCCAATCGGAACCCTAACCGGATCTCTAACCCTAGCACTCAACCCTAACCCTAGGTCCAATCGGAACCCTAATCGGATCACTAATCCTAGCCCTCAACATAACCCTAACCCTAGGTCCAATCAAAACCTTAACTGGACCTCTAACCCTAGCCCTCAATATAACCCTAACCCTAGGTCCAATCGGAACCCTAACCGGATCTCTAACCCTAGCTCTCAACATAACCCTAACCCTAGGTCCAATCGGAACCCTAACCGGATCTCTAACCCTAGCACTCAACATAACCCTAACCGGAGGTCCAATCGGAACCCTAACCGGATCTCTAATCCTAGCCCTCAACATAACCCTAACCCTAGGTCCAATCAAAACCTTAACTGGACCTCTAACCCTAGCCCTCAATATAACCCTAACCCTAGGTCCAATCGGAACCCTAACCGGATCTCTATCCCTAGCCCTCAACGTAACCCTAACCCTAGGTCCAATCGGTACAGTAAACGGATATCTAACCCTAGCCCTGAACATAACCCGAACCCTTGGTCCAATCGGAAACCTAACCGGATCTCTAAACCTCGCGCTCAACATAACCCTAATCCTAGGTCCAATCGGAACCCTAACCGGATCTCTACACCTCGCCCTCAACATAACCCTAACCCTAGGTCCAATCGGAACCCTAGCCGGTTCTCTACCCCTCGCCCTCAACATAACCCTAACCCTAGGTCCAAACGGAACCCTAAACGGATATCTAACCCTAGCCCTCTACATAACCCTAACCGTAGTTCCAATCGAAACCCTAACAGGATCTCTAACCCAGCCCGCAACATAATCCTAACCCTAGGTCCAATCGGAACCCTAAACGGATATCTAAACCTAGCCCTCAACTTAACCCTAGCCCTGGGTCCAATCGGAACCCTAACCGGATATCTAACCCTAGCCCTCAACATAACCCTAACCCTAGGTCCAATCGGAACCCTAACCGGATCTGTGTACCTAGACCTCAACATAACCCTAACCCTAGGCCCAATCGGAACCCTAACCGGATCTGTATACCTAGCCCTCAACATAACCCTAACCCTAGGTCCAATCGGAACCCTAACAGGATCTCTACCCCTCGCCCTCAACCTAACCCTAATCCTAGGTCCAATCGCAACCCTAACCGGATCTCTAACCCTAGCCCTCAACATAACCCTAACCCTAGATTCAATCGTATCCCTAACCGGATCTCTAATGCTAGCCCTCAACATAACCCTAACCCTAGGTCCAATCGGAACCCTAACCGGATCTGTATACCTAGCCCTCAACATAACCCTAACCCTAGGTCCAATCGGAACCCTAACCGGATCTCTAACCATAGCACTCAACATAAGCCTAACCGGAGGTCCAATCGGAACCCTAACCGGATCTCTAACCCTAGCCCTCAACATAACCCTAACCCTAGGTCCAATCAAAACCCTAACTGGATCTCTAACCCTAGCCCTCAATATAACCCTAAACCTAGGTCCAATCGGAACCCTAACCGGATCTCTAACCCTAGCCCTCAATGTAACCCTAACCCTAGGTCCAATCGGAACAGTAAACGGATATCTAACCCTAGCCCTCAACATAACCCTAACCCTGGGTCCATCGGAAACCTGACCGGATCTCTAACCCTCGCCCTCAACATAACCCTAACCCTAGTTCCAATCGGAACCCTAGCCGGTTCTCTACCCCTCGCCCTAAACATAACCCTAACCCTAGGTCCAATCGGAACCCTAACCAGATCTCTAACCCTCGCCCTCAACATAACCCTAACCCTAGGTCCAATCGGAACCCTAACCGGATCTCTAACCCAAGCCCTCAACATAACCCTAACCCTAGGTCCAATCGGAACCCTAAAAGGATATCTAACCCTAGCCCTCAACATAAGCCTAACCCTAGGTCCAATCGGAACCCTAAACGGATATCTAACCCTAGCCCTCAACATAACCCTAACCCTAGGTACAATCGGAACCCTAACAGGATCTCTACCCCTCGCCCTCAACATAACCCTAACCCTAGGTCCAATCGGAACCCTAACCGGATCTGTATACCTAGCCCTCAACATAACCCTAACTCTAGGTCCAATCGGAACCCTAACCGGATCTGTATACCTAGCCCTCAACATAACCCTAAACCTAGGTCCACTCGGAACCCTAAACGGATATCTAACCCTAGCCATCAACATAACCCTAACCCTAGGTCCAATCGGAACCCTAACCGGATATCTAACCCTAGCCCTCTACATAACACTAACCCTAGTTTCAATCGGAACCCTAACAGGATCTCTACCCCTCGCCCTCAACATAACCCTAACCAGAGGTCCAATCGGAACCCTAACCGGATCTCTACCCCTCGCCCTCAACATAACCCTAACCCGAGGTCCAATCAGAACCCTAACCGGATCTCTACCACTCGCCCTCAACATAACCCTAAAACTTGGTCCAAACGGAACCCTAACCGGATATCTAACACTAGCCCTCAACATAACCCTAACCCTAGGTCCAATCGGAACCCTAACCAGATCTCTAACCCTAGCTCTCAACATAACCCTAACTCTAGGTCCAATCGGAACTCTAACCGGATCTCTAACGCTAGCACTCAACAAAACCCTAACCCTAGGTCCAATGGGAACCCTAACCGGATTTCTAACCATAGCCTTCAACATATCCCTAACCCTAGGTCCAATCGGAAGCCTAACCGGATCTGTATACCTAGCCCTCAACATAACCCTAAACCTAGGTCCACTCGGAACCCTAAACGGATATCTAACCCTAGCCCTGAACATAACCCTAACCCTAGGTCCAATCGGAACCCTAAACGGATATCTAACCCTAGCCCTCAACATAACCCTAACCCTAGGTACAATCGGACCCCTAACAGGAACTCTAGCACTCGCCTCTACATAACCCTAACCCTAGGTCCAATCGGAACCCTAACCGGATATCTAACCCTAGCCCTCTACATAACCCTAACCCTAGGTCCAATCGGAACCCTAACCGGATCTGTGTACCTAGACCTCAACATAACCCTAACCCTAGGTCCAATCAGAACCCTAACCGGATCTGTATACCTAGCCCTCAACATAACCCTAACCCTAGGTCCAATCGGAACCCTAACCGGATCTCTAACCCTAGCCCTCAACATAACCCTAAGCCTAGGTCCAATCGGAACCGTAACCGGATCTCTAACCCTAGCACTCAACATAACCAAAATCGGAGGTCCAATCGGAACCCTAACCGGATCTCTAACCCTAGCCCTCAACATAACCCTAACCCTAGGTCCAATCAAAACCCTAACTGGATCTCTAACCCTAGCCCTCAATATAACCCTAACCCTAGGTCCAATCGGAACCCTAACCGGATTTCTAACCCTAGCCCTCAACGTAACCCTAACCCTAGGTCCAATCGGAACAGTAAACGGATATCTAACCCTAGGCCTCAACATAACCCTAACCCTGGGTCCAATCGGAAACCTAACCGGATCTCTAACCCTAGCCCTCAACATAACCCTAACCCTAGGTCCAATCGGAACTCTAACCGGATATCTAACCCTAGCCCTCAACATAACCCTAACCCTAGTTCCAATCGGAACCCTAACAGGATCTCTACCCCAGCCCTCAACATAACCCTAACCCTAGGTCCAATCGGAACAGTAAACGGATATCTAACCCTAGCCCTCAACATAACCCTAACCCTGGGTCCAATCGGAAACCTGACCGGATCTCTAACCCTCGCCCTCAACATAACCCTAATCCTAGGTCCAATCGGAACCCTAACCGGATTTCTACACCTCGCCCTCAACATAACCCTAACCCTAGTTCCAATCGGAACCCTAGCCGGTTCTCTACCCCTCGCCCTAAACATAACCCTAACCCTAGGTCCAATCAAAACCCTAACTGGATCTCTAACCCTAGCCCTCAATATAACCCTAACCCTAGGTCCAATCGGAACCCTAACCGGATTTCTAACCCTAGCCCTCAACGTAACCCTAACCCTAGGTCCAATCGGAACAGTAAACGGATATCAAACCCTAGGCCTCAACATAACCCTAACCCTGGGTCCAATCGGAAACCTAACCGGATCTCTAACCCTAGCCCTCAACATAACCCTAACCCTAGGTCCAATCGGAACCCTAACCGGATATCTAACCCTAGCCCTCAACATAACCCTAACCCTAGTTCCAATCGGAACCCTAACAGGATCTCTACCCCAGCCCTCAACATAACCCTAACCCTAGGTCCAATCGGAACCCTATCCGGATCTCTAACCCTAGCCCACAACATAACCCTAACCCTAGGTCCAATCGGAACCCTAACCGGATCTGTGTACTTAGCCCTCAACATAACCCTAACCCTAGGTCCAATCGGAAGCCTAACCGGATCTCTAACCCTAGCCCTCAACATAACCCTAACCCTAGGTCCAATCGGAACCCTAACCGGATCTCTACATCTCGCCCTCAACATAACCCTAACCCTGGGTCCAATCGGAACCCTAACCGGATCTGTGTACCTAGCCCTAAACATAACCCTAACCCTTGGTCCAATCGGAACCCCAACCGGATCTCTAACCCTAGCCCTCAACATAACCCTAACACTAGGTCCAATCGGAACCCTAAACGGATATCTAACCCTAGCCCTCAACATAACCCTAAACCTAGGTCAAATCGGAACCCTAAACGGATTTCTAACCCTAGCCATCAACATAACCCTAACCCTAGGTCCAATCGGAACCCTAACCGAATCTGTATACCTAGCCCTCAACATAACACTAACCCTAGGTCCAATCGGAACCCTAACCGGATCTGTATACCTAGCCCTCAAAGTAACCCTAACCCTGGGTCCAATCGGAACCCTAACCGGATCTGTGTACCTAGCCCTAAACATAACCCTAACCCTTGGTCCAATCGGAACCCCAACCGGATCTCTAACCCTAGCCCTCAACATAACCCTAACACTAGGTCCAATCGGAACCCTAAACGGATATCTAACCCTAGCCCTCAACATAACCCTAACCCTAGGTGAATCGGAACCCGAAACGGGGTTCTAACCCTAGCCATCAACATAACCCTAACCCTAGGTCCAATCGGAACCCTAACCGGATCTGTATACCTAGCCCTCAACATAACACTAACCCTAGGTCCAATCGGAACCCTAACCGGATCTGTATACCTAGCCCTCAACATAACCCTAACCCTAGGTCCAATCGGAACCCTAACCGGATCTGTGTACCTAGCCCTCAACATAACCCTAACCCTAGGTCCAATCGGAACCCTAAACGGATATCTAACGCTAGCCCTCAACATAACCCTAACCCTAGGTCCAATACGAACCCTAAACGGATATCTAACCCTAGCCCTCAACATAACCCTAACCCTAGGTCCAATCGGAACCCTAACCGGATATCTAACCCTAGCCCTCAACATAACCCTAACCCTAGTTCCAATCGGAACCCTAACAGGTTCTCTACCCCAGCCCTCAACATAACCCTAACGCTAGGTCCAATCGGAACCCTAACCGGATCTCTACCCCTCGCCCTCAACATAACCCTAAACCTTGGTCCAATCCGAACCCTAACCAGATATCTAACACTAGCCCTCAACATAACCCTAACCCTAGGTAAAAATCGGAACCCTAATCGGATCTCTAACCCTAGCTCTCAACATAACCCTAACCCTAGGTCCAATCGGAACCCTAACCGGATCTCTAACCCTAGCCCTCAACATAACCCTGACACTAGGTCCAATCGAAACCCTAACGGGATTTCTAACCCTAGCCTTCAACATAACCCTAACCCTAGGTCCAATCGGAACCCTAACCGGATCTGTGTACCTAGCCCTAAACATAACCCTAACCCTTGGTCCAATCGGAACCCCAACCGGATCTCTAACCATAGCCCTCAACATAACCCTAACACTAGGTCCAATCGGAACCCTAAACGGATATCTAACCCTAGCACCAACATAACCCTAACCCTAGGTCGAATCGGAACCCTAAACGGATTTCTAACCCTAGCCATCAACATAACCCTAACCCTAGGTCCAATCGGAACCCTAACCGGATCTCTATCCCTAGCCCTCAACATAACCCTAACCCTAGGTCCAATCGGAACCCTAACCGGAACTCTAACCCTAGCCCTCAACATAACCCTAACACTAGGTCCAATCGGAACCCTAACGGGAATTCTAACCCTAGCCTTCAACATAACCCTAACCCTAGGTCCAATCGGAACCCTAACCGGATCTGTATACCTAGCCCTCAACATAACCGTAACCCTAGGTCCAATCGGAACCCTAACCGGATCTGTATACCTAGCCCTCAACATAACCCTAAACCTATGTCCAATCGGAATCCTAACAGGATCTCTACCCCTCGCCCTCAGCATAACCCTAACCCTAGGTCCAATCGGAACCCTAACCCGATCTCTAAACCTAGCCCTCAACTTAACCCTAACCCTAGGTCCAATCGGAACCCTAACCGGATATCTGACCCTAGCCCTCTACATAACCCTAACCCTAGGTCCAATCGGAACCCTAACCGGATCTGTGTACCTAGACCTCAACATAACCCTAACCCTAGGTCCAATCAGAACCCTAACCGGATCTGTATACCTAGCCCTCAACATAACCCTAACCCTCGGTCCAATCGGAACCCTAACAGGATCTCTACCCCTCGCCCTCAACCTAACCCTAACCCTAGGTTCAATCGTATCCCTAACCGGATCTCTAACCCGAGCCCTCAACATAACCTTAACCCTAGGTTCAATCGTATCCCTAACCGGATCTCTAACCCTAGCCCTCAACATAACCCTAACCCTAGGTCCAATCGGAACCCTAACCGGATCTGTATACCTAGCCCTCAACATAACCCTAACCCTAGGTCCAATCGGAACCCTAACCGGATCTCTAACCCTAGCCCTCAACATAACCCTAACTCTAGGTCCAATCGGAACCGTAACCGGATCACTAACCCTAGCACTCAACATAACCAAAACCGGAGGTCCAATCGGAACCCTAACCGGATCTCTAACCCTAGCCCTCAACATAACCCTAACCCTAGGTCCAATCAAAACCCTAACTGGATCTCTAACCCTAGCCCTCAATATAACCCTAACCCTAGGTCCAATCGGAACCCTAACCGGATCTCTAACCCTAGCCCTCAACGTAACCCTAACCCTAGGTCCAATCGGAACAGTAAACGGATATCTAACCCTAGCCCTCAACATAACCCTAACCCTGGGTCCAATCGGAAACCTAACCGGATCTCTAACCCTATCCCTCAACATAACCCTAACCCTAGGTCCAATGGGAACCCTAACCGGATCTCTACACCTGGCCCTCAACATAACCCTAACCCTAGTTCCAATCGGAAACCTAGCCGGTTCTCTACCCCTCGCCCTAAACATAACCCTAACCCTAGGTCCAATCGGAACCCTAACCAGACCTCTAACCCTCGCCCTCAACATAACCCTAACCCTAGGTCCAATCGGAACCCTAACCGGATCTCTAACCCTAGCCCTCAACATAACCCTAACCCTAGGTCCAATCGGAACCCTAAACGAATATCTAACCCTAGCCCTCAACATAAGCCTAACCCTAGGTACAATCGGAACCCTAACCGGATCTGTATACCTAGCCCTCAACATAACCCTAACTCTAGGTCCAATCGGAACCCTAACCGGATCTGTATACCTAGCCCTCAACATAACCCTAAACCTAGGTCCACTCGGAACCCTAAACGGATATCTAACCCTAGCCCTCAACATAACCCTAACCCTAGGTCCAATCGGAACCCTAACCGGATCTGTGTACCTAGACCTCAACATAACCCTAACCCTAGGTCCTATCGGAACCCTAACAGGATTTCTACCCCTCGCCCTCAACAAAACCCTAACCCTCGGTCCAATCGGAACCCTAACCGGATCTCTACCCCTCGCCCTCAACATAACCCTAACCCTTGGTCCAATCGCAACCCTAACCGGACCTCCAACCCTAGCCCTCAACATAACCCTAACCCTAGGTCCAATCGGAACCCTAACCGGATCTCTAACCCTAGCACTCAACCCTAACCCTAGGTCCAATCGGAACCCTAATCGGATCTCTAATCCTAGCCCTCAACATAACCCTAACCCTAGGTCCAATCAAAACCTTAACTGGACCTCTAACCCTAGCCCTCAATATAACCCTAAGCCTAGGTCCAATCGGAACCCTAACCGGATCTCTAACCCTAGCTCTCAACATAACCCTAACCCTAGGTCCAATCGGAACCCTAACCGGATCTCTAACCCTAGCACTCAACATAACCCTAACCGGAGGTCCAATCGGAACCCTAACCGGATCTCTAATCCTAGCCCTCAACATAACCCTAACCCTAGGTCCAATCAAAACCTTAACTGGACCTCTAACCCTAGCCCTCAATATAACCCTAACCCTAGGTCCAATCGGAACCCTAACCGGATCTCTATCCCTAGCCCTCAACGTAACCCTAACCCTAGGTCCAATCGGAACAGTAAACGGATATCTAACCCTAGCCCTGAACATAACCCGAACCCTTGGTCCAATCGGAAACCTAACCGGATCTCTAAACCTCGCGCTCAACATAACCCTAATCCTAGGTCCAATCGGAACCCTAACCGGATCTCTACACCTCGCCCTCAACATAACCCTAACCCTAGGTCCAATCGGAACCCTAGCCGGTTCTCTACCCCTCGCCCTCAACATAACCCTAACCCTAGGTCCAAACGGAACCCTAAACGGATATCTAACCCTAGCCCTCTACATAACCCTAACCCTAGTTCCAATCGAAACCCTAACAGGATCTCTAACCCAGCCCGCAACATAATCCTAACCCTAGGTCCAATCGGAACCCTAAACGGATATCTAAACCTAGCCCTCAACTTAACCCTAGCCCTGGGTCCAATCGGAACCCTAACCGGATATCTAACCCTAGCCCTCAACATAACCCTAACCCTAGGTCCAATCGGAACCCTAACCGGATCTGTGTACCTAGACCTCAACATAACCCTAACCCTAGGCCCAATCGGAACCCTAACCGGATCTGTATACCTAGCCCTCAACATAACCCTAACCCTAGGTCCAATCGGAACCCTAACAGGATCTCTACCCCTCGCCCTCAACCTAACCCTAATCCTAGGTCCAATCGCAACCCTAACCGGATCTCTAACCCTAGCCCTCAACATAACCCTAACCCTAGATTCAATCGTATCCCTAACCGGATCTCTAATGCTAGCCCTCAACATAACCCTAACCCTAGGTCCAATCGGAACCCTAACCGGATCTGTATACCTAGCCCTCAACATAACCCTAACCCTAGGTCCAATCGGAACCCTAACCGGATCTCTAACCCTAGCACTCAACATAAGCCTAACCGGAGGTCCAATCGGAACCCTAACCGGATCTCTAACCCTAGCCCTCAACATAACCCTAACCCTAGGTCCAATCAAAACCCTAACTGGATCTCTAACCCTAGCCCTCAATATAACCCTAAACCTAGGTCCAATCGGAACCCTAACCGGATCTCTAACCGTAGCCCTCAATGTAACCCTAACCCTAGGTCCAATCGGAACAGTAAACGGATATCTAACCCTAGCCCTCAACATAACCCTAACCCTGGGTCCATCGGAAACCTGACCGGATCTCTAACCCTCGCCCTCAACATAACCCTAACCCTAGTTCCAATCGGAACCCTAGCCGGTTCTCTACCCCTCGCCCTAAACATAACCCTAACCCTAGGTCCAATCGGAACCCTAACCAGATCTCTAACCCTCGCCCTCAACATAACCCTAACCCTAGGTCCAATCGGAACCCTAACCGGATCTCTAACCCAAGCCCTCAACATAACCCTAACCCTAGGTCCAATCGGAACCCTAAAAGGATATCTAACCCTAGCCCTCAACATAAGCCTAACCCTAGGTCCAATCGGAACCCTAAACGGATATCTAACCCTAGCCCTCAACATAACCCTAACCCTAGGTACAATCGGAACCCTAACAGGATCTCTACCCCTCGCCCTCAACATAACCCTAACCCTAGGTCCAATCAGAACCCTAACCGGATCTCTATCCCTAGCCCTCAACATAATCATAACCCTAGGTCCAATCGGAACCCTAAACGGATATCTAACCCTAGCCCTCAACATAACCTTAACCCTAGGTCCAATCGGAACCCTAAACGGATATCTAACCCTAGCCATCAACATAACCCTAACCCTAGGTCCAATCGGAACCCTAACCGGATATCTAACCCTAGCCCTCTACATAACACTAACCCTAGTTTCAATCGGAACCCTAACAGGATCTCTACCCCTCGCCCTCAACATAACCCTAACCAGAGGTCCAATCGGAACCCTAACCGGATCTCTACCCCTCGCCCTCAACGTAACCCTAACCCGAGGTCCAATCAGAACCCTAACCGGATCTCTACCACTCGCCCTCAACATAACCCTAAAACTTGGTCCAAACGGAACCCTAACCGGATATCTAACACTAGCCCTCAACATAACCCTAACCCTAGGTCCAATCGGAACCCTAACCAGATCTCTAACCCTAGCTTTCAACATAACCCTAACTCTAGGTCCAATCGGAACTCTAACCGGATCTCTAACGCTAGCACTCAACAAAACCCTAACCCTAGGTCCAATGGGAACCCTAACCGGATTTCTAACCATAGCCTTCAACATATCCCTAACCCTAGGTCCAATCGGAAGCCTAACCGGATCTGTATACCTAGCCCTCAACATAACCCTAAACCTAGGTCCACTCGGAACCCTAAACGGATATCTAACCCTAGCCCTCAACATAACCCTAACCCTAGGTCCAATCGGAACCCTAAACGGATATCTAACCCTAGCCCTCAACATAACCCTAACCCTAGGTACAATCGGACCCCTAACAGGAACTCTAGCACTCGCCTCTACATAACCCTAACCCTAGGTCCAATCGGAACCCTAACCGGATATCTAACCCTAGCCCTCTACATAACCCTAACCCTAGGTCCAATCGGAACCCTAACCGGATCTGTGTACCTAGACCTCAACATAACCCTAACCCTAGGTCCAATCAGAACCCTAACCGGATCTGTATACCTAGCCCTCAACATAACCCTAACCCTAGGTCCAATCGGAACCCTAACCGGATCTCTAACCCTAGCCCTCAACATAACCCTAACCCTAGGTCCAATCGGAACCGTAACCGGATCTCTAACCCTAGCACTCAACATAACCAAAACCGGAGGTCCAATCGGAACCCTAACCGGATCTCTAACCCTAGCCCTCAACATAACCCTAACCCTAGGTCCAATCGGAACCCTAACCGGATTTCTAACCCTAGCCCTCAACGTAACCCTAACCCTAGGTCCAATCGGAACCGTAACCGGATCTCTAACCCTAGCACTCAACATAACCAAAACCGGAGGTCCAATCGGAACCCTAACCGGATCTCTAACCCTAGCCCTCAATATAACCCTAACCCTAGGTCCAATCGGAACCCTAACCGGATTTCTAACCCTAGCCCTCAACGTAACCCTAACCCTAGGTCCAATCGGAACAGTAAACGGATATCTAACCCTAGGCCTCAACATAACCCTAACCCTGGGTCCAATCGGAAACCTAACCGGATCTCTAACCCTAGCCCTCAACATAACCCTAACCCTAGGTCCAATCGGAACCCTAACCGGATATCTAACCCTAGCCCTCAACATAACCCTAACCCTAGTTCCAATCGGAACCCTAACAGGATCTCTACCCCAGCCCTCAACATAACCCTAACCCTAGGTCCAATCGGAACCCTATCCGGATCTCTAACCCTAGCCCACAACATAACCCTAACCCTAGGTCCAATCGGAACCCTAACCGGATCTGTGTACTTAGCCCTCAACATAACCCTAACCCTAGGTCCAATCGGAACCCTAACCGGATCTCTAACCCTACCCCTCAACATAACCCTAACACTAGGTCCAATCGGAACCCTAACGGGATTTCTAACCCTAGCCTTCAACATAACCCTAACCCTAGGTCCAATCGGAACCCTAACCGGATCTGTATACCTAGCCCTCAACATAACCGTAACCCTAGGTCCAATCGGAACCCTAACCGGATCTGTATACCTAGCCCTCAACATAACCCTAAACCTATGTCTAATCGGAATCCTAACAGGATCTCTACCCCTCGCCCTCAACATAACCCTAACCCTAGGTCCAATCGGAACCCTAACCCGATCTCTAAACCTAGCCCTCAACTTAACCCTAACCCTAGGCCCAATCGGAACCCTAACCGGATATCTAACCCTAGCCCTCTACATAACCCTAACCCTAGGTCCAATCGGAACCCTAACGGGATCTGTGTACCTAGACCTCAACATAACCCTAACCCTAGGTCCAATCAGAACCCTAACCGGATCTCTAACCCTAGCCCTCAACATAACCCTAACCCTAGGTCCAATCGGAACCGTAACCGGATCTCTAACCCTAGCACTCAACATAACCAAAACCGGAGCTCCAATCGGAACCCTAACCGGATCTCTAACCCTAGCCCTCAACATAACCCTAACCTTAGGTCCAATCAAAACCCTAACTGGATCTCTAACCCTAGCCCTCAACGTAACCCTAACCCTAGGTCCAATCGGAACAGTAAACGAATATCTAACCCTAGGCCTCAACATAACCCTAACCCTGGGTCCAATCGGAAACCTAACCGGATCTCTAACCCTAGCCCTCAACATAACCCTAACCCTAGTTCCAATCGGAACCCTAACAGGATCTCTACCCCAGCCCTCAACATAACCCTAACCCTAGGTCCAATCGGAACCCTATCCGGATCTCTAACCCTAGCCCACAACATAACCCTAACCCTAGGTCCAATCGGAACCCTAACCGGATCTGTGTACTTAGCCCTCAACATAACCCTAACCCTAGGTCCAATCGGAACCCTAACCGGATCTCTAACCCTACCCCTCAACATAACCCTAACACTAGGTCCAATCGGAACCCTAACGGGATTTCTAACCCTAGCCTTCAACATAACCCTAACCCTAGGTCCAATCGGAACCCTAACCGGATCTGTATACCTAGCCCTCAACATAACCGTAACCCTAGGTCCAATCGGAACCCTAACCGGATCTGTATACCTAGCCCTCAACATAACCCTAAACCTATGTCCAATCGGAATCCTAACAGGATCTCTACCCCTCGCCCTCAACATAACCCTAACCCTAGGTCCAATCGGAACCCTAACCCGATCTCTAAACCTAGCCCTCAACTTAACACTAACCCTAGGCCCAATCGGAACCCTAACCGGATATCTAACCCTAGCCCTCTACATAACCCTAACCCTAGGTCCAATCGGAACCCTAACGGGATCTGTGTACCTAGACCTCAACATAACCCTAACCCTAGGTCCAATCAGAACCCTAACCGGATCTCTAACCCTAGCCCTCAACATAACCCTAACCCTAGGTCCAATCGGAACCGTAACCGGATCTCTAACCCTAGCACTCAACATAACCAAAACCGGAGCTCCAATCGGAACCCTAACCGGATCTCTAACCCTAGCCCTCAACATAACCCTAACCCTAGGTCCAATCAAAACCCTAACTGGATCTCTAACCCTAGCCCTCAACGTAACCCTAACCCTAGGTCCAATCGGAACAGTAAACGAATATCTAACCCTAGGCCTCAACATAACCCTAACCCTGGGTCCAATCGGAAACCTAACCGGATCTCTAACCCTAGCCCTCAACATAACCCTAACCCTAGGTCCAATCGGAATCCTAACCGGATATCTAACCCTAGCCCTCAACATAACCCTAACCCTAGTTCCAATCGGAACCCTAACAGGATCTCTACCCCAGCCCTCAACATAACCCTAACCCTAGGTCCAATCGGAACCCTATCCGGATCTCTAACCCTAGCCCACAACATAACCCTAACCCTAGGTCCAATCGGAACCCTAACCGGATCTGTGTACTTAGCCCTCAACATAACCCTAACCCTAGGTCCAATCGGAAGCCTAACCGGATCTCTAACCCTAGCCCTCAACATAACCCTAACCCTAGGTCCAATCGGAACCCTAACCGGATCTCTACATCTCGCCCTCAACATTGCCCTAACCCTGGGTCCAATCGGAAACCTGACCGCATCTCTAACCCTCGCCCTCAACATAACCCTAATCCTAGGTACAATCGGAACCCTAACCGGATTTCTACACCTCGCCCTCAACATAACCCTAACCCTAGTTCCAATCGGAACCCTAGCCAGTTCTCTACCCCTCGCCCTAAACATAACCCTAACCCTAGGTCCAATCGGAACCCTAACCAGATCTCTAACCCTCGCCCTCAACATAACCCTAACCCTAGGTCCAATCAAAACACTAACTGGATCTCTAACCCTAGACCTCAACATAACCCTAACCCTAGGTCCAATCGGAACCCTAACCGGATATCTAACCCTAGCCCTCTACATAACACTAACCCTAGTTTCAATCGGAACCCTAACAGGATCTCTATACCTCGCCCTCAACATAACCCTAACCAGAGGTCCAATCGGAACCCTCACGGGATCTCTACCCCTCGCCCTCAACATAACCCTAACCCGAGGTCCAATCGGAACCCTAACCGGATCTCTACCACTCGCCCTCAACATAACCCTAAAACTTGGTCCAAACGGAACCCTAACCGGATATCTAACACTAGCCCTCAACATAACCCTAACCCTAGGTCCAATCGGAACCCTAACCAGATCTCTAACCCTAGCTCTCAACATAACCCTAACCCTAGGTCCAATCGGAACCCTAACCGGATCTCTAACGCTAGCCCTCAACAAAACCCTAACCCTAGGTCCAATCGGAACCCTAACCGGATTTCTAACCCTAGCCTTCAACACAACCCTAACCCTAGGTCCAATCGGAAGCCTAACCGGATCTGTATACCTAGCCCTCAACATAACCCTAAACCTAGGTCCACTCGGAACCCTAAACGGATATCTAACCCTAGCCCTCAACATAACCCTAACCCTAGGTCCAATCAGAACCCTAAACGGATATCTAACCCTAGCCCTCAACATAACCCTAACCCTAGGTACAATCGGACCCCTAACAGGAACTCTACCCCTCGCCCTCTACATAACCCTAACCCTAGGTCCAATCGGAACCCTAACCGGATCTGTGTACCTAGACCTCAACATAACCCTAACCCTAGGTCCTATCGGAACCCTAACAGGATCTCTACCCCTCGCCCTCAACAAAACCCTAACCCTCGGTCCAATCGGAACACTAACCGGATCTCTAGCCCTCGCCCTCAACATAACCCTAACCCTTGCTCCAATCGCAACCCTAACCGGATCTCTAACCCTAGCCCTCAACATAACCCTAACCCTAGGTCCAATCGGAACCCTAACCGGATCTGTATAGTTAGCCCTCAACATAACCCTAACCCTAGGTCCAATCGGAACTCTAACCGGATCTCTAACCCTAGCACTCAACATAACCCTAACCGGAGGTCCAATCGGAACCCTAACCGGATCTCTAATCCTAGCCCTCAAAATAACCCTAACCCTAGGTCCAATCAAAACCTTAACTGGATCTCTAACCCTAGCCCTCAATATAACCCTAACCCTAGGTCCAATCGGAACCCTAACCGGATCTCTAACCCCAGCCCTCAACGTAACCCTAACCCTAGGTCCAATCGGAACAGTAAACGGATATCTAACCCTAGCCCTCAACATAACCCGAACCCTCGGTCCAATCGGAAACCTAACCGGATCTCTAAACCTCGCCCTCAACATAACCCTAATCCTAGGTCCAATCGGAACCCTAACCGGATCTCTACACCTCGCCCTCAACATAACCCTAACCCTAGGTCCAATCGGAACCCTAACCGGATCTCTACCCCTCGCCCTCAACATAACCCTAACCCTAGGTCCAATCGGAACCCTAGCCGGTCCTCTACCCCTCGCCCTCAACATAACCCTAACCCTAGGTCCAATCGGAACCCTAACCGGATATCTAACCCTAGCCCTCTACATAACCCTAACCCTAGTTCCAATCGGAACCCTAACAGGATCTCTAACCCAGCCCGCAACATAACCCTAACCTTAGGTCCAATCGGAACCCTAAACGGATATCTAAACCTAGCCCTCAACTTAACCCTAACCCTGGGTCCAATCGGAACCCTAACCGGATATCCAACCCTAGCCCTCAACAAACCCTAACCCTAGGTCCAATCGGAACCCTAACCGGATCTGTGTACCTAGACCTCAACATAACCCTAACCCTAGGTCCAATCGGAACCCTAACCGGATCTGTGTACCTAGACCTCAACATAACCCTAACCCTAGGTCCTATCGGAACCCTAACAGGATCTCTACCCCTCGCCCTCAACAAAACCATAACCCTCGGTCCAATCGGAACACTAACCGGATCTCTAGCCCTCGCCCTCAACATAACCCTAACCCTTGCTCCAATCGCAACCCTAACCGGATCTCTAACCCTAGCCCTCAACATAACCCTAACCCTAGGTCCAATCGGAACCCTAACCGGATCTGTATAGCTAGCCCTCAACATAACCCTAACCCTAGGTCCAATCGGAACTCTAACCGGATCTCTAACCCTAGCACTCAACATAACCCTAACCGGAGGTCCAATCGGAACCCTAACCGGATCTCTAATCCTAGCCCTCAAAATAACCCTAACCCTAGGTCCAATCAAAACCTTAACTGGATCTCTAACCCTAGCCCTCAATATAACCCTAACCCTAGGTCCAATCGGAACCCTAACCGGATCTCTAACCCCAGCCCTCAACGTAACCCTAACCCTACGTCCAATCGGAACAGTAAACGGATATCTAACCCTAGCCCTCAACATAACCCGAACCCTCGGTCCAATCGGAAACCTAACCGGATCTCTAAACCTCGCCCTCAACATAACCCTAATCCTAGGTCCAATCGGAACCCTAACCGGATCTCTACACCTCGCCCTCAACATAACCCTAACCCTAGGTCCAATCGGAACCCTAACCGGATCTCTACCCCTCGCCCTCAACATAACCCTAACCCTAGGTCCAATCGGAACCCTAGCCGGTTCTCTACCCCTCGCCCTCAACATAACCCTAACCCTAGGTCCAATCGGAACCCTAACCGGATATCTAACCCTAGCCCTCTACATAACCCTAACCCTAGTTCCAATCGGAACCCTAACAGGATCTCTAACCCAGCCCGCAACATAACCCTAACCTTAGGTCCAATCGGAACCCTAAACGGATATCTAAACCTAGCCCTCAACTTAACCCTAACCCTGGGTCCAATCGGAACCCTAACCGGATATCCAACCCTAGCCCTCAACAAACCCTAACCCTAGGTCCAATCGGAACCCTAACCGGATCTGTGTACCTAGACCTCAACATAACCCTAACCCTAGGTCCAATCGGAACCCTAACCGGATCTGTATACCTAGCCCTCAACATAACCCTAACCCTAGGTCCAATCGGAACCCTAACAGGATCTCTACCCCTCACCCTCAACCTAACCCTAACCCTAGGTCCAATCGCAACCCTAACCGGATCTCTAACCCTAGCCCTCAACATAACCGTAACCCTAGATTCAATCGTATCCCTAACCGGATCTCTAACGCTAGCCCTCAACATAACCCTAACCCTAGGTCCAATCGGAACCCTAACCGGATCTGTATACCTAGCCCTCAACATAACCCTAACCCTAGGTCCAATCGGAACCGTAACCGGATCTCTAACCCTAGCACTCAACATAACCCTAACACTAGGTCCAATCGGAACCCTAACGGGATTTCTAACCCTAGCCTTCAACATAACCCTAACCCTAGGTCCAATCGGAACCCTAACCGGATCTGTATACCTAGCCCTCAACATAACCGTAACCCTAGGTCCAATCGGAACCCTAACCGGATCTGTATACCTAGCCCTCAACATAACCCTAAACCTATGTCTAATCGGAATCCTAACAGGATCTCTACCCCTCGCCCTCAACATAACCCTAACCCTAGGTCCAATCGGAACCCTAACCCGATCTCTAAACCTAGCCCTCAACTTAACCCTAACCCTAGGCCCAATCGGAACCCTAACCGGATATCTAACCCTAGCCCTCTACATAACCCTAACCCTAGGTCCAATCGGAACCCTAACGGGATCTGTGTACCTAGACCTCAACATAACCCTAACCCTAGGTCCAATCAGAACCCTAACCGGATCTCTAACCCTAGCCCTCAACATAACCCTAACCCTAGGTCCAATCGGAACCGTAACCGGATCTCTAACCCTAGCACTCAACATAACCAAAACCGGAGCTACAATCGGAACCCTAACCGGATCTCTAACCCTAGCCCTCAACATAACCCTAACCTTAGGTCCAATCAAAACCCTAACTGGATCTCTAACCCTAGCCCTCAACGTAACCCTAACCCTAGGTCCAATCGGAACAGTAAACGAATATCTAACCCTAGGCCTCAACATAACCCTAACCCTGGGTCCAATCGGAAACCTAACCGGATCTCTAACCCTAGCCCTCAACATAACCCTAACCCTAGTTCCAATCGGAACCCTAACAGGATCTCTACCCCAGCCCTCAACATAACCCTAACCCTAGGTCCAATCGGAACCCTATCCGGATCTCTAACCCTAGCCCACAACATAACCCTAACCCTAGGTCCAATCGGAACCCTAACCGGATCTGTGTACTTAGCCCTCAACATAACCCTAACCCTAGGTCCAATCGGAACCCTAACCGGATCTCTAACCCTACCCCTCAACATAACCCTAACACTAGGTCCAATCGGAACCCTAACGGGATTTCTAACCCTAGCCTTCAACATAACCCTAACCCTAGGTCCAATCGGAACCCTAACCGGATCTGTATACCTAGCCCTCAACATAACCGTAACCCTAGGTCCAATCGGAACCCTAACCGGATCTGTATACCTAGCCCTCAACATAACCCTAAACCTATGTCCAATAGGAATCCTAACAGGATCTCTACCCCTCGCCCTCAACATAACCCTAACCCTAGGTCCAATCGGAACCCTAACCCGATCTCTAAACCTAGCCCTCAACTTAACACTAACCCTAGGCCCAATCGGAACCCTAACCGGATATCTAACCCTAGCCCTCTACATAACCCTAACCCTAGGTCCAATCGGAACCCTAACGGGATCTGTGTACCTAGACCTCAACATAACCCTAACCCTAGGTCCAATCAGAACCCTAACCGGATCTCTAACCCTAGCCCTCAACATAACCCTAACCCTAGGTCCAATCGGAACCGTAACCGGATCTCTAACCCTAGCACTCAACATAACCAAAACCGGAGCTCCAATCGGAACCCTAACCGGATCTCTAACCCTAGCCCTCAACATAACCCTAACCCTAGGTCCAATCAAAACCCTAACTGGATCTCTAACCCTAGCCCTCAACGTAACCCTAACCCTAGGTCCAATCGGAACAGTAAACGAATATCTAACCCTAGGCCTCAACATAACCCTAACCCTGGGTCCAATCGGAAACCTAACCGGATCTCTAACCCTAGCCCTCAACATAACCCTAACCCTAGGTCCAATCGGAATCCTAACCGGATATCTAACCCTAGCCCTCAACATAACCCTAACCCTAGTTCCAATCGGAACCCTAACAGGATCTCTACCCCAGCCCTCAACATAACCCTAACCCTAGGTCCAATCGGAACCCTATCCGGATCTCTAACCCTAGCCCACAACATAACCCTAACCCTAGGTCCAATCGGAACCCTAACCGGATCTGTGTACTTAGCCCTCAACATAACCCTAACCCTAGGTCCAATCGGAAGCCTAACCGGATCTCTAACCCTAGCCCTCAACATAACCCTAACCCTAGGTCCAATCGGAACCCTAACCGGATCTCTACATCTCGCCCTCAACATTGCCCTAACCCTGGGTCCAATCGGAAACCTGACCGCATCTCTAACCCTCGCCCTCAACATAACCCTAATCCTAGGTACAATCGGAACCCTAACCGGATTTCTACACCTCGCCCTCAACATAACCCTAACCCTAGTTCCAATCGGAACCCTAGCCAGTTCTCTACCCCTCGCCCTAAACATAACCCTAACCCTAGGTCCAATCGGAACCCTAACCAGATCTCTAACCCTCGCCCTCAACATAACCCTAACCCTAGGTCCAATCAAAACACTAACTGGATCTCTAACCCTAGACCTCAACATAACCCTAACCCTAGGTCCAATCGGAACCCTAACCGGATATCTAACCCTAGCCCTCTACATAACACTAACCCTAGTTTCAATCGGAACCCTAACAGGATCTCTATACCTCGCCCTCAACATAACCCTAACCAGAGGTCCAATCGGAACCCTCACGGGATCTCTACCCCTCGCCCTCAACATAACCCTAACCCTAGGTCCAATCGGAACTCTAACCGGATCTCTAACCCTAGCACTCAACATAACCCTAACCGGAGGTCCAATCGGAACCCTAACCGGATCTCTAATCCTAGCCCTCAAAATAACCCTAACCCTAGGTCCAATCAAAACCTTAACTGGATCTCTAACCCTAGCCCTCAATATAACCCTAACCCTAGGTCCAATCGGAACCCTAACCGGATCTCTAACCCCAGCCCTCAACGTAACCCTAACCCTACGTCCAATCGGAACAGTAAACGGATATCTAACCCTAGCCCTCAACATAACCCGAACCCTCGGTCCAATCGGAAACCTAACCGGATCTCTAAACCTCGCCCTCAACATAACCCTAATCCTAGGTCCAATCGGAACCCTAACCGGATCTCTACACCTCGCCCTCAACATAACCCTAACCCTAGGTCCAATCGGAACCCTAACCGGATCTCTACCCCTCGCCCTCAACATAACCCTAACCCTAGGTCCAATCGGAACCCTAGCCGGTTCTCTACCCCTCGCCCTCAACATAACCCTAACCCTAGGTCCAATCGGAACCCTAACCGGATATCTAACCCTAGCCCTCTACATAACCCTAACCCTAGTTCCAATCGGAACCCTAACAGGATCTCTAACCCAGCCCGCAACATAACCCTAACCTTAGGTCCAATCGGAACCCTAAACGGATATCTAAACCTAGCCCTCAACTTAACCCTAACCCTGGGTCCAATCGGAACCCTAACCGGATATCCAACCCTAGCCCTCAACAAACCCTAACCCTAGGTCCAATCGGAACCCTAACCGGATCTGTGTACCTAGACCTCAACATAACCCTAACCCTAGGTCCAATCGGAACCCTAACCGGATCTGTATACCTAGCCCTCAACATAACCCTAACCCTAGGTCCAATCGGAACCCTAACAGGATCTCTACCCCTCACCCTCAACCTAACCCTAACCCTAGGTCCAATCGCAACCCTAACCGGATCTCTAACCCTAGCCCTCAACATAACCGTAACCCTAGATTCAATCGTATCCCTAACCGGATCTCTAACGCTAGCCCTCAACATAACCCTAACCCTAGGTCCAATCGGAACCCTAACCGGATCTGTATACCTAGCCCTCAACATAACCCTAACCCTAGGTCCAATCGGAACCGTAACCGGATCTCTAACCCTAGCACTCAACATAACCCTAACACTAGGTCCAATCGGAACCCTAACGGGATTTCTAACCCTAGCCTTCAACATAACCCTAACCCTAGGTCCAATCGGAACCCTAACCGGATCTGTATACCTAGCCCTCAACATAACCGTAACCCTAGGTCCAATCGGAACCCTAACCGGATCTGTATACCTAGCCCTCAACATAACCCTAAACCTATGTCTAATCGGAATCCTAACAGGATCTCTACCCCTCGCCCTCAACATAACCCTAACCCTAGGTCCAATCGGAACCCTAACCCGATCTCTAAACCTAGCCCTCAACTTAACCCTAACCCTAGGCCCAATCGGAACCCTAACCGGATATCTAACCCTAGCCCTCTACATAACCCTAACCCTAGGTCCAATCGGAACCCTAACGGGATCTGTGTACCTAGACCTCAACATAACCCTAACCCTAGGTCCAATCAGAACCCTAACCGGATCTCTAACCCTAGCCCTCAACATAACCCTAACCCTAGGTCCAATCGGAACCGTAACCGGATCTCTAACCCTAGCACTCAACATAACCAAAACCGGAGCTACAATCGGAACCCTAACCGGATCTCTAACCCTAGCCCTCAACATAACCCTAACCTTAGGTCCAATCAAAACCCTAACTGGATCTCTAACCCTAGCCCTCAACGTAACCCTAACCCTAGGTCCAATCGGAACAGTAAACGAATATCTAACCCTAGGCCTCAACATAACCCTAACCCTGGGTCCAATCGGAAACCTAACCGGATCTCTAACCCTAGCCCTCAACATAACCCTAACCCTAGTTCCAATCGGAACCCTAACAGGATCTCTACCCCAGCCCTCAACATAACCCTAACCCTAGGTCCAATCGGAACCCTATCCGGATCTCTAACCCTAGCCCACAACATAACCCTAACCCTAGGTCCAATCGGAACCCTAACCGGATCTGTGTACTTAGCCCTCAACATAACCCTAACCCTAGGTCCAATCGGAACCCTAACCGGATCTCTAACCCTACCCCTCAACATAACCCTAACACTAGGTCCAATCGGAACCCTAACGGGATTTCTAACCCTAGCCTTCAACATAACCCTAACCCTAGGTCCAATCGGAACCCTAACCGGATCTGTATACCTAGCCCTCAACATAACCGTAACCCTAGGTCCAATCGGAACCCTAACCGGATCTGTATACCTAGCCCTCAACATAACCCTAAACCTATGTCCAATAGGAATCCTAACAGGATCTCTACCCCTCGCCCTCAACATAACCCTAACCCTAGGTCCAATCGGAACCCTAACCCGATCTCTAAACCTAGCCCTCAACTTAACACTAACCCTAGGCCCAATCGGAACCCTAACCGGATATCTAACCCTAGCCCTCTACATAACCCTAACCCTAGGTCCAATCGGAACCCTAACGGGATCTGTGTACCTAGACCTCAACATAACCCTAACCCTAGGTCCAATCAGAACCCTAACCGGATCTCTAACCCTAGCCCTCAACATAACCCTAACCCTAGGTCCAATCGGAACCGTAACCGGATCTCTAACCCTAGCACTCAACATAACCAAAACCGGAGCTCCAATCGGAACCCTAACCGGATCTCTAACCCTAGCCCTCAACATAACCCTAACCCTAGGTCCAATCAAAACCCTAACTGGATCTCTAACCCTAGCCCTCAACGTAACCCTAACCCTAGGTCCAATCGGAACAGTAAACGAATATCTAACCCTAGGCCTCAACATAACCCTAACCCTGGGTCCAATCGGAAACCTAACCGGATCTCTAACCCTAGCCCTCAACATAACCCTAACCCTAGGTCCAATCGGAATCCTAACCGGATATCTAACCCTAGCCCTCAACATAACCCTAACCCTAGTTCCAATCGGAACCCTAACAGGATCTCTACCCCAGCCCTCAACATAACCCTAACCCTAGGTCCAATCGGAACCCTATCCGGATCTCTAACCCTAGCCCACAACATAACCCTAACCCTAGGTCCAATCGGAACCCTAACCGGATCTGTGTACTTAGCCCTCAACATAACCCTAACCCTAGGTCCAATCGGAAGCCTAACCGGATCTCTAACCCTAGCCCTCAACATAACCCTAACCCTAGGTCCAATCGGAACCCTAACCGGATCTCTACATCTCGCCCTCAACATTGCCCTAACCCTGGGTCCAATCGGAAACCTGACCGCATCTCTAACCCTCGCCCTCAACATAACCCTAATCCTAGGTACAATCGGAACCCTAACCGGATTTCTACACCTCGCCCTCAACATAACCCTAACCCTAGTTCCAATCGGAACCCTAGCCAGTTCTCTACCCCTCGCCCTAAACATAACCCTAACCCTAGGTCCAATCGGAACCCTAACCAGATCTCTAACCCTCGCCCTCAACATAACCCTAACCCTAGGTCCAATCAAAACACTAACTGGATCTCTAACCCTAGACCTCAACATAACCCTAACCCTAGGTCCAATCGGAACCCTAACCGGATATCTAACCCTAGCCCTCTACATAACACTAACCCTAGTTTCAATCGGAACCCTAACAGGATCTCTATACCTCGCCCTCAACATAACCCTAACCAGAGGTCCAATCGGAACCCTCACGGGATCTCTACCCCTCGCCCTCAACATAACCCTAACCAGAGGTCCAATCGGAACCCTAACCGGATCTCTACCACTCGCCCTCAACATAACCCTAAAACTTGGTCCAAACGGAACCCTAACCGGATATCTAACACTAGCCCTCAACATAACCCTAACCCTAGGTCCAATCGGAACCCTAACCAGATCTCTAACCCTAGCTCTCAACATAACCCTAACCCTAGGTCCAATCGGAACCCTAACCGGATCTCTAACGCTAGCCCTCAACAAAACCCTAACCCTAGGTCCAATCGGAACCCTAACCGGATTTCTAACCCTAGCCTTCAACACAACCCTAACCCTAGGTCCAATCGGAAGCCTAACCGGATCTGTATACCTAGCCCTCAACATAACCCTAAACCTAGGTCCACTCGGAACCCTAAACGGATATCTAACCCTAGCCCTCAACATAACCCTAACCCTAGGTCCAATCAGAACCCTAAACGGATATCTAACCCTAGCCCTCAACATAACCCTAACCCTAGGTACAATCGGACCCCTAACAGGAACTCTACCCCTCGCCCTCTACATAACCCTAACCCTAGGTCCAATCGGAACCCTAACCGGATCTGTGTACCTAGACCTCAACATAACCCTAACCCTAGGTCCTATCGGAACCCTAACAGGATCTCTACCCCTCGCCCTCAACAAAACCCTAACCCTCGGTCCAATCGGAACACTAACCGGATCTCTAGCCCTCGCCCTCAACATAACCCTAACCCTTGCTCCAATCGCAACCCTAACCGGATCTCTAACCCTAGCCCTCAACATAACCCTAACCCTAGGTCCAATCGGAACCCTAACCGGATCTGTATAGTTAGCCCTCAACATAACCCTAACCCTAGGTCCAATCGGAACTCTAACCGGATCTCTAACCCTAGCACTCAACATAACCCTAACCGGAGGTCCAATCGGAACCCTAACCGGATCTCTAATCCTAGCCCTCAAAATAACCCTAACCCTAGGTCCAATCAAAACCTTAACTGGATCTCTAACCCTAGCCCTCAATATAACCCTAACCCTAGGTCCAATCGGAACCCTAACCGGATCTCTAACCCCAGCCCTCAACGTAACCCTAACCCTAGGTCCAATCGGAACAGTAAACGGATATCTAACCCTAGCCCTCAACATAACCCGAACCCTCGGTCCAATCGGAAACCTAACCGGATCTCTAAACCTCGCCCTCAACATAACCCTAATCCTAGGTCCAATCGGAACCCTAACCGGATCTCTACACCTCGCCCTCAACATAACCCTAACCCTAGGTCCAATCGGAACCCTAACCGGATCTCTACCCCTCGCCCTCAACATAACCCTAACCCTAGGTCCAATCGGAACCCTAGCCGGTCCTCTACCCCTCGCCCTCAACATAACCCTAACCCTAGGTCCAATCGGAACCCTAACCGGATATCTAACCCTAGCCCTCTACATAACCCTAACCCTAGTTCCAATCGGAACCCTAACAGGATCTCTAACCCAGCCCGCAACATAACCCTAACCTTAGGTCCAATCGGAACCCTAAACGGATATCTAAACCTAGCCCTCAACTTAACCCTAACCCTGGGTCCAATCGGAACCCTAACCGGATATCCAACCCTAGCCCTCAACAAACCCTAACCCTAGGTCCAATCGGAACCCTAACCGGATCTGTGTACCTAGACCTCAACATAACCCTAACCCTAGGTCCAATCGGAACCCTAACCGGATCTGTGTACCTAGACCTCAACATAACCCTAACCCTAGGTCCTATCGGAACCCTAACAGGATCTCTACCCCTCGCCCTCAACAAAACCATAACCCTCGGTCCAATCGGAACACTAACCGGATCTCTAGCCCTCGCCCTCAACATAACCCTAACCCTTGCTCCAATCGCAACCCTAACCGGATCTCTAACCCTAGCCCTCAACATAACCCTAACCCTAGGTCCAATCGGAACCCTAACCGGATCTGTATAGCTAGCCCTCAACATAACCCTAACCCTAGGTCCAATCGGAACTCTAACCGGATCTCTAACCCTAGCACTCAACATAACCCTAACCGGAGGTCCAATCGGAACCCTAACCGGATCTCTAATCCTAGCCCTCAAAATAACCCTAACCCTAGGTCCAATCAAAACCTTAACTGGATCTCTAACCCTAGCCCTCAATATAACCCTAACCCTAGGTCCAATCGGAACCCTAACCGGATCTCTAACCCCAGCCCTCAACGTAACCCTAACCCTACGTCCAATTGGAACAGTAAACGGATATCTAACCCTAGCCCTCAACATAACCCGAACCCTCGGTCCAATCGGAAACCTAACCGGATCTCTAAACCTCGCCCTCAACATAACCCTAATCCTAGGTCCAATCGGAACCCTAACCGGATCTCTACACCTCGCCCTCAACATAACCCTAACCCTAGGTCCAATCGGAACCCTAACCGGATCTCTACCCCTCGCCCTCAACATAACCCTAACCCTAGGTCCAATCGGAACCCTAGCCGGTTCTCTACCCCTCGCCCTCAACATAACCCTAACCCTAGGTCCAATCGGAACCCTAACCGGATATCTAACCCTAGCCCTCTACATAACCCTAACCCTAGTTCCAATCGGAACCCTAACAGGATCTCTAACCCAGCCCGCAACATAACCCTAACCTTAGGTCCAATCGGAACCCTAACCGGATCTGTGTACCTAGACCTCAACATAACCCTAACCCTAGGTCCAATCGGAACCCTAACCGGATCTGTATACCTAGCCCTCAACATAACCCTAACCCTAGGTCCAATCGGAACCCTAACAGGATCTCTACCCCTCACCCTCAACCTAACCCTAACCCTAGGTCCAATCGCAACCCTAACCGGATCTCTAACCCTAGCCCTCAACATAACCGTAACCCTAGATTCAATCGTATCCCTAACCGGATCTCTAACGCTAGCCCTCAACATAACCCTAACCCTAGGTCCAATCGGAACCCTAACCGGATCTGTATACCTAGCCCTCAACATAACCCTAACCCTAGGTCCAATCGGAACCGTAACCGGATCTCTAACCCTAGCACTCAACATAACCCTAACCGGAGGTCCAATCGGAACCCTAACCGGATCTCTAACCCTAGCCCTCAACATAACCATAACCCTAGGTCCAATCAAAACCCTAACTGGATCTCTAACCCTAGCCCTCAATATAACCCTAAACCTAGGTCCAATCGGAACCCTAACCGGATCTCTAACCCTAGCCCTCAACGTAACCCTAACCCTAGGTCCAATCGGAACAGTAAACGGATATCTAACCCTAGCCCTCAACATAACCCTAACCCTGGGTCCAATCGGAAACCTGACCGCATCTCTAACCCTCGCCCTCAACATAACCCTAATCCTAGGTACAATCGGAACCCTAACCGGATTTCTACACCTCGCCCTCAACATAACCCTAACCCTAGTTCCAATCGGAACCCTAGCCAGTTCTCTACCCCTCGCCCTAAACATAACCCTAACCCTAGGTCCAATCGGAACCCTAACCAGATCTCTAACCCTCGCCCTCAACATAACCCTAACCCTAGGTCCAATCAAAACACTAACTGGATCTCTAACCCTAGACCTCAACATAACCCTAACCCTAGGTCCAATCGGAACCCTAACCGGATATCTAACCCTAGCCCTCTACATAACACTAACACTAGTTTCAATCGGAACCCTAACAGGATCTCTATACCTCGCCCTCAACATAACCCTAACCAGAGGTCCAATCGGAACCCTCACCGGATCTCTACCCCTCGCCCTCAACATAACCCTAACCCGAGGTCCAATCGGAACCCTAACCGGATCTCTACCACTCGCCCTCAACATAACCCTAAAACTTGGTCCAAACGGAACCCTAACCGGATATCTAACACTAGCCCTCAACATAACCCTAACCCTAGGTCCAATCGGAACCCTAACCAGATCTCTAACCCTAGCTCTCAACATAACCCTAACCCTAGGTCCAATCGGAACCCTAACCGGATCTCTAACGCTAGCCCTCAACAAAACCCTAACCCTAGGTCCAATCGGAACCCTAACCGGATTTCTAACCCTAGCCTTCAACATAACCCTAACCCTAGGTCCAATCGGAAGCCTAACCGGATCTGTATACCTAGCCCTCAAATTAACCCTAAACCTAGGTCCACTCGGAACCCTAAACGGATATCTAACCCTAGCCCTCAACATAACCCTAACCCTAGGTCCAATCGGAACCCTAAACGGATATCTAACCCTAGCCCTCAACATAACCCTAACCCTAGGTCCAATCGGAACCCTAACCGGATCTGTGTACCTAGACCTCAACATAACCCTAACCCTAGGTCCTATCGGAACCCTAACAGGATCTCTACCCCTCGCCCTCAACAAAACCCTAACCCTCGGTCCAATCGGAACACTAACCGGATCTCTAGCCCTCGCCCTCAACATAACCCTAACCCTTGCTCCAATCGCAACCCTAACCGGATCTCTAACCCTAGCCCTCAACATAACCCTAACCCTACGTCCAATCGGAACCCTAACCGGATCTGTATAGCTAGCCCTCAACATAACCCTAACCCTAGGTCCAATCGGAACCCTAACCGGATCTCTAACCCTAGCACTCAACATAACCCTAACCGGAGGTCCAATCGGAACCCTAACCGGATCTCTAATCCTAGCCCTCAACATAACCCTAACCCTAGGTCCAATCAAAACCTTAACTGGATCTCTAACCCTAGCCCTCAATATAACCCTAACCCTAGGTCCAATCGGAACCCTAACCGGATCTCTAACCCCAGCCCTCAACGTAACCCTAACCCTAGGTCCAATCGGAACAGTAAACGGATATCTAACCCTAGCCCTCAACATAACCCGAACCCTCGGTCCAATCGGAAACCTAACCGGATCTCTAAACCTCGCCCTCAACATAACCCTAATCCTAGGTCCAATCGGAACCCTAACCGGATCTCTACACCTCGCCCTTAACATAACCCTAACCCTAGGTCCAATCGGAACCCTAGTCGGTTCTCTACCCCTCGCCCTCAACATAACCCTAACCTAGGGTCCAATCGGAACCCTAACCGGATATCTAACCATAGCCCCCTACATAACCCTAAGCCTAGTTCCAATCGGAACCCTAACAGGATCTCTAACCCAGCCCGCAACATAACCCTTACCCTCGGTCAAATCGGAACCCTAAACGGATATCTAAACCTAGCGCTCAACATAACCCTAACCCTAGGTCCAATCGGAACCCTAACCGGATCTCTAACCCTAGCCCTCAACATAACCCTAACCCTAGATTCAATCGTATCCCTAACCGGATCTCTAACGCTAGCCCTCAACATAACCCTAACCCTAGGTCCAATCGGAACCCTAGCCGGTTCTCGCCCCTTGCCCTCAACATAACCCAATCCCTAGGTCCAATCAGAACCCTAACCGGATATCTAACCCTAGCCCTCTACATAACCCTAACCCTAGTTCCAATCGGAACCCTAACAGGATCTCTAACCCAGCCCGCAACATAACCCTAACCCTAAGTCCAATCGGAACCCTAAACGGATATCTAAACCTAGCACTCAACATAACCAAAACCGGAGCTCCAATCGGAACCCTAACCGGATCTCTAACCCTAGCCCTCAACATAACCCTAACCCTAGGTCCAATCGGAACCGTAACCGGATCTCTAACCCTAGCACTCAACATAACCAAAACCGGAGCTCCAATCGGAACCCTAACCGGATCTCTAACCCTAGCCCTCAACATAACCCTAACCCTAGGTCCAATCAAAACCCTAACTGGATCTCTAACCCTAGCCCTCAACGTAACCCTAACCCTAGGTCCAATCGGAACAGTAAACGAATATCTAACCCTAGGCCTCAACATAACCCTAACCCTGGGTCCAATCGGAAACCTAACCGGATCTCTAACCCTAGCCCTCAACATAACCCTAACCCTAGGTCCAATCGGAATCCTAACCGGATATCTAACCCTAGCCCTCAACATAACCCTAACCCTAGTTCCAATCGGAACCCTAACAGGATCTCTACCCCAGCCCTCAACATAACCCTAACCCTAGGTCCAATCGGAACCCTATCCGGATCTCTAACCCTAGCCCACAACATAACCCTAACCCTAGGTCCAATCGGAACCCTAACCGGATCTGTGTACTTAGCCCTCAACATAACCCTAACCCTAGGTCCAATCGGAAGCCTAACCGGATCTCTAACCCTAGCCCTCAACATAACCCTAACCCTAGGTCCAATCGGAACCCTAACCGGATCTCTACATCTCGCCCTCAACATTGCCCTAACCCTGGGTCCAATCGGAAACCTGACCGCATCTCTAACCCTCGCCCTCAACATAACCCTAATCCTAGGTACAATCGGAACCCTAACCGGATTTCTACACCTCGCCCTCAACATAACCCTAACCCTAGTTCCAATCGGAACCCTAGCCAGTTCTCTACCCCTCGCCCTAAACATAACCCTAACCCTAGGTCCAATCGGAACCCTAACCAGATCTCTAACCCTCGCCCTCAACATAACCCTAACCCTAGGTCCAATCAAAACACTAACTGGATCTCTAACCCTAGACCTCAACATAACCCTAACCCTAGGTCCAATCGGAACCCTAACCGGATATCTAACCCTAGCCCTCTACATAACACTAACCCTAGTTTCAATCGGAACCCTAACAGGATCTCTATACCTCGCCCTCAACATAACCCTAACCAGAGGTCCAATCGGAACCCTCACGGGATCTCTACCCCTCGCCCTCAACATAACCCTAACCCGAGGTCCAATCGGAACCCTAACCGGATCTCTACCACTCGCCCTCAACATAACCCTAAAACTTGGTCCAAACGGAACCCTAACCGGATATCTAACACTAGGCCTCAACATAACCCTAACCCTAGGTCCAATCGGAACCCTAACCAGATCTCTAACCCTAGCTCTCAACATAACCCTAACCCTAGGTCCAATCGGAACCCTAACCGGATCTCTAACGCTAGCCCTCAACAAAACCCTAACCCTAGGTCCAATCGGAACCCTAACCGGATTTCTAACCCTAGCCTTCAACACAACCCTAACCCTAGGTCCAATCGGAAGCCTAACCGGATCTGTATACCTAGCCCTCAACATAACCCTAAACCTAGGTCCACTCGGAACCCTAAACGGATATCTAACCCTAGCCCTCAACATAACCCTAACCCTAGGTCCAATCGGAACCCTAAACGGATATCTAACCCTAGCCCTCAACATAACCCTAACCCTAGGTACAATCGGACCCCTAACAGGAACTCTACCCCTCGCCCTCTACATAACCCTAACCCTAGGTCGAATCGGAACATTAACCGGATCTGTGTACCTAGACCTCAACATAACCCTAACCCTAGGTCCTATCGGAACCCTAACAGGATCTCTACCCCTCGCCCTCAACAAAACCATAACCCTCGGTCCAATCGGAACACTAACCGGATCTCTAGCCCTCGCCCTCAACATAACCCTAACCCTTGCTCCAATCGCAACCCTAACCGGATCTCTAACCCTAGCCCTCAACATAACCCTAACCCTAGGTCCAATCGGAACCCTAACCGGATCTGTATAGCTAGCCCTCAACATAACCCTAACCCTAGGTCCAATCGGAACTCTAACCGGATCTCTAACCCTAGCACTCAACATAACCCTAACCGGAGGTCCAATCGGAACCCTAACCGGATCTCTAATCCTAGCCCTCAAAATAACCCTAACCCTAGGTCCAATCAAAACCTTAACTGGATCTCTAACCCTAGCCCTCAATATAACCCTAACCCTAGGTCCAATCGGAACCCTAACCGGATCTCTAACCCCAGCCCTCAACGTAACCCTAACCCTAGGTCCAATCGGAACAGTAAACGGATATCTAACCCTAGCCCTCAACATAACCCGAACCCTCGGTCCAATCGGAAACCTAACCGGATCTCTAAACCTCGCCCTCAACATAACCCTAATCCTAGGTCCAATCGGAACCCTAACCGGATCTCTACACCTCGCCCTCAACATAACCCTAACCCTACGTCCAATCGGAACCCTAACCGGATCTCTACCCCTCGCCCTCAACATAACCCTAACCCTAGGTCCAATCGGAACCCTAGCCGGTCCTCTACCCCTCGCCCTCAACATAACCCTAACCCTAGGTCCAATCGGAACCCTAACCGGATATCTAACCCTAGCCCTCTACATAACCCTAACCCTAGTTCCAATCGGAACCCTAACAGGATCTCTAACCCAGCCCGCAACATAACCCTAACCTTAGGTCCAATCGGAACCCTAAACGGATATCTAAACCTAGCCCTCAACTTAACCCTAACCCTGGGTCCAATCGGAACCCTAACCGGATATCCAACCCTAGCCCTCAACAAACCCTAACCCTAGGTCCAATCGGAACCCTAACCGGATCTGTGTACCTAGACCTCAACATAACCCTAACCCTAGGTCCAATCGGAACCCTAACCGGATCTGTGTACCTAGACCTCAACATAACCCTAACCCTAGGTCCTATCGGAACCCTAACAGGATCTCTACCCCTCGCCCTCAACAAAACCATAACCCTCGGTCCAATCGGAACACTAACCGGATCTCTAGCCCTCGCCCTCAACATAACCCTAACCCTTGCTCCAATCGCAACCCTAACCGGATCTCTAACCCTAGCCCTCAACATAACCCTAACCCTAGGTCCAATCGGAACCCTAACCGGATCTGTATAGCTAGCCCTCAACATAACCCTAACCCTAGGTCCAATCGGAACTCTAACCGGATCTCTAACCCTAGCACTCAACATAACCCTAACCGGAGGTCCAATCGGAACCCTAACCGGATCTCTAATCCTAGCCCTCAAAATAACCCTAACCCTAGGTCCAATCAAAACCTTAACTGGATCTCTAACCCTAGCCCTCAACATAACCCTAACCCTAGGTCCAATCGGAACCCTAACCGGATCTGTATAGCTAGCCCTCAACATAACCCTAACCCTAGGTCCAATCGGAACTCTAACCGGATCTCTAACCTTAGCACTCAACATAACCCTAACCGGAGGTCCAATCGGAACCCTAACCGGATCTCTAATCCTAGCCCTCAAAATAACCCTAACCCTAGGTCCAATCAAAACCTTAACTGGATCTCTAACCCTAGCCCTCAATATAACCCTAACCCTAGGTCCAATCGGAACCCTAACCGGATCTCTAACCCCAGCCCTCAACGTAACCCTAACCCTAGGTCCAATCGGAACAGTAAACGGATATCTAACCCTAGCCCTCAACATAACCCGAACCCTCGGTCCAATCGGAAACCTAACCGGATCTCTAAACCTCGCCCTCAACATAACCCTAATCCTAGGTCCAATCGGAACCCTAACCGGATCTCTACACCTCGCCCTCAACATAACCCTAACCCTAGGTCCAATCGGAACCCTAACCGGATCTCTACCCCTCGCCCTCAACATAACCCTAACCCTAGGTCCAATCGGAACCCTAGCCGGTTCTCTACCCCTCGCCCTCAACATAACCCTAACCCTAGGTCCAATCGGAACCCTAACCGGATATCTAACCCTAGCCCTCTACATAACCCTAACCCTAGTTCCAATCGGAACCCTAACAGGATCTCTAACCCAGCCCGCAACATAACCCTAACCTTAGGTCCAATCGGAACCCTAAACGGATATCTAAACCTAGCCCTCAACTTAACCCTAACCCTGGGTCCAATCGGAACCCTAACCGGATATCCAACCCTAGCCCTCAACAAACCCTAACCCTAGGTCCAATCGGAACCCTAACCGGATCTGTGTACCTAGACCTCAACATAACCCTAACCCTAGGTCCAATCGGAACCCTAACCGGATCTGTATACCTAGCCCTCAACATAACCCTAACCCTAGGTCCAATCGGAACCCTAACAGGATCTCTACCCCTCACCCTCAACCTAACCCTAACCCTAGGTCCAATCGCAACCCTAACCGGATCTCTAACCCTAGCCCTCAACATAACCGTAACCCTAGATTCAATCGTATCCCTAACCGGATCTCTAACGCTAGCCCTCAACATAACCCTAACCCTAGGTCCAATCGGAACCCTAACCGGATCTGTATACCTAGCCCTCAACATAACCCTAACCCTAGGTCCAATCGGAACCGTAACCGGATCTCTAACCCTAGCACTCAACATAACCCTAACCGGAGGTCCAATCGGAACCCTAACCGGATCTCTAACCCTAGCCCTCAACATAACCATAACCCTAGGTCCAATCAAAACCCTAACTGGATCTCTAACCCTAGCCCTCAATATAACCCTAAACCTAGGTCCAATCGGAACCCTAACCGGATCTCTAACCCTAGCCCTCAACGTAACCCTAACCCTAGGTCCAATCGGAACAGTAAACGGATATCTAACCCTAGCCCTCAACATAACCCTAACCCTGGGTCCAATCGGAAACCTGACCGCATCTCTAACCCTCGCCCTCAACATAACCCTAATCCTAGGTACAATCGGAACCCTAACCGGATTTCTACACCTCGCCCTCAACATAACCCTAACCCTAGTTCCAATCGGAACCCTAGCCAGTTCTCTACCCCTCGCCCTAAACATAACCCTAACCCTAGGTCCAATCGGAACCCTAACCAGATCTCTAACCCTCGCCCTCAACATAACCCTAACCCTAGGTCCAATCAAAACACTAACTGGATCTCTAACCCTAGACCTCAACATAACCCTAACCCTAGGTCCAATCGGAACCCTAACCTGATATCTAACCCTAGCCCTCTACATAACACTAACACTAGTTTCAATCGGAACCCTAACAGGATCTCTATACCTCGCCCTCAACATAACCCTAACCAGAGGTCCAATCGGAACCCTCACCGGATCTCTACCCCTCGCCCTCAACATAACCCTAACCCGAGGTCCAATCGGAACCCTAACCGGATCTCTACCACTCGCCCTCAACATAACCCTAAAACTTGGTCCAAACGGAACCCTAACCGGATATCTAACACTAGCCCTCAACATAACCCTAACCCTAGGTCCAATCGGAACCCTAACCAGATCTCTAACCCTAGCTCTCAACATAACCCTAACCCTAGGTCCAATCGGAACCCTAACCGGATCTCTAACGCTAGCCCTCAACAAAACCCTAACCCTAGGTCCAATCGGAACCCTAACCGGATTTCTAACCCTAGCCTTCAACATAACCCTAACCCTAGGTCCAATCGGAAGCCTAACCGGATCTGTATACCTAGCCCTCAACATAACCCTAAACCTAGGTCCACTCGGAACCCTAAACGGATACCTAACCCTAGCCCTCAACATAACCCTAACCCTAGGTCCAATCGGAACCCTAAACGGATATCTAACCCTAGCCCTCAACATAACCCTAACCCTAGGTCCAATCGGAACCCTAACCGGATCTGTGTACCTAGACCTCAACATAACCCTAACCCTAGGTCCTATCGGAACCCTAACAGGATCTCTACCCCTCGTCCTCAACAAAACCCTAACCCTCGGTCCAATCGGAACACTAACCGGATCTCTAGCCCTCGCCCTCAACATAACCCTAACCCTTGCTCCAATCGCAACCCTAACCGGATCTCTAACCCTAGCCCTCAACATAACCCTAACCCTACGTCCAATCGGAACCCTAACCGGATCTGTATAGCTAGCCCTCAACATAACCCTAACCCTAGGTCCAATCGGAACCCTAACCGGATCTCTAACCCTAGCACTCAACATAACCCTAACCGGAGGTCCAATCGGAACCCTAACCGGATCTCTAATCCTAGCCCTCAACATAACCCTAACCCTAGGTCCAATCAAAACCTTAACTGGATCTCTAACCCTAGCCCTCAATATAACCCTAACCCTAGGTCCAATCGGAACCCTAACCGGATCTCTAACCCCAGCCCTCAACGTAACCCTAACCCTAGGTCCAATCGGAACAGTAAACGGATATCTAACCCTAGCCCTCAACATAACCCGAACCCTCGGTCCAATCGGAAACCTAACCGGATCTCTAAACCTCGCCCTCAACATAACCCTAATCCTAGGTCCAATCGGAACCCTAACCGGATCTCTACACCTCGCCCTTAACATAACCCTAACCCTAGGTCCAATCGGAACCCTAGTCGGTTCTCTACCCCTCGCCCTCAACATAACCCTAACCTAGGGTCCAATCGGAACCCTAACCGGATATCTAACCATAGCCCCCTACATAACCCTAAGCCTAGTTCCAATCGGAACCCTAACAGGATCTCTAACCCAGCCCGCAACATAACCCTTACCCTCGGTCAAATCGGAACCCTAAACGGATATCTAAACCTAGCGCTCAACATAACCCTAACCCTAGGTCCAATCGGAACCCTAACCGGATCTCTAACCCTAGCCCTCAACATAACCCTAACCCTAGATTCAATCGTATCCCTAACCGGATCTCTAACGCTAGCCCTCAACATAACCCTAACCCTAGGTCCAATCGGAACCCTAGCCGGTTCTCGCCCCTCGCCCTCAACATAACCCAATCCCTAGGTCCAATCAGAACCCTAACCGGATATCTAACCCTAGCCCTCTACATAACCCTAACCCTAGTTCCAATCGGAACCCTAACAGGATCTCTAACCCAGCCCGCAACATAACCCTAACCCTATGTCCAATCGGAACCCTAAACGGATATCTAAACCTAGCCCTCAACATAACCCTAACCCTAGGTCTAATCGGAACCCTAACCGGATTTCTAACCCTCGCCTTCAACATAACCCTAACCCTAGGTCCAATCGGAAACCTAACCGGATATGTATACCTAGCCCTCAACATAACCCTAACCCTAGGTCCAATCGGAACCCTAACCGGATCTGTATACCTAGCCCTCAACATAACCCTAACCCTAGGTCCAATCGGAACCCTAACCGGATCTCTATCCCTAGCCATCAACATAACCCTAACCCTAGGTCCAATCGGAACCCTAAACGGATATCTAACCCTAGCCCTCAACATAACCCTAACCCTAGGTCCAATCGGAACCCTAACCTGATCTCTATCCCTAGCCATCAACATAACCCTAACCCTAGGTCCAATCGGAACCCTAAACGGATATCTAACCCTAGCCCTCAACATAACCCTAACCCTAGGTCCAATCGGAACCCTAACCGGATTTCTAACCCTAGCCTTCAACATAACCCTAACCCTAGGTCCAATCGGAACCCTAACCGGATCTCTAACCCTATCCCTCAACATAACCCTAACCCTAGGTCTAATCGGAACCCTAACCGGATTTCTAAACCTAGCCTTCAACATAACCCTAACCCTAGGTCCAATCGGAACCCTAACCGGATCTGTATATCTAGCGCTCAACATAACCCTAATCCTAGGTCCAATCGGAACCCTAACCGGATCTCTAACCCTAGCACTCAACATAACCCTAACCGGACGTCCAATCGGAACCCTAACCGGATCTCTAATCCTAGCCCTCAACATAACCCTAACCCTAGGTCCAATCAAAACCTTAACTGGATCTCTAACCGTAGCCCTCAATATAACCCTAACCCAAGTCCAATCGGAACCCTAACCGGATCTCTAACCCTAGCCCTCAACGTAACCCTAACCCTAGGTCCAATCGGAACAGTAAACGGATATCTAACCCTAGCCCTCAACAGAACCCGAACCCTTGGTCCAATCGGAAACGTAACCGAAACTCTAAACCTCGCCCTCAACATAACCCTAATCCTAGGTCCAATCGGAACCCTAAGCGGATCTCTACACCTCGCCCTCAACATAACCCTAACCCTAGGTCCAATCGGAACCCTAGCCGGTTCTCTACCCCTCGCCCTCAACATAACCCTAACCCTAGGTCCAATCGGAACCCTAACCGGATATCTAACCATAGCCCTCTACATAACCCTAAGCCTAGTTCCAATCGGAACCCTAACAGGATCTCTAACCCAGCCCGCAACATAACCCTAACCCTCGGTCAAATCGGAACCCTAAACGGATATCTAAACCTAGCCCTCAACATAACCCTAACCCTAGGTCCAATCGGAACCCTAACCGGATATCTATCCCTACCCCTCTACATAACCCTAACACTAGGTCCAATCGGTACCCTAACCGGATCTGTGTACCTAGACCTCAACATAACCCTAACCCTAGGTCCAATCGGAACCCTAACCGGATCTGTATACCTAGCCCTCAACATAACCCTAACCCTAGGTCCAATCGGAACCCTAACCGGATATCTATCCCTACCCCTCTACATAACCCTAACACTAGGTCCAATCGGTACCCTAACCGGATCTGTGTACCTAGACCTCAACATAACCCTAACCCTAGGTCCAATCGGAACCCTAACCGGATCTGTATACCTAGCCCTCAACCTAACCCTAACCCTAGGTCCAATCGCAACCCTAACCGGATCTCTAACCCTAGCCCTCAACATAACCCAATCCCTAGGTCCAATCGGAATCCTAACCGGATATCTAACCCTAGCCCTCTACATAACCCTAACCCTAGTTCCAATCGGAACCCTAACCGGATCTGTATACCTAGCCCTCAACATAACCCTAACCCTTGGTCCAATCGCAACCCTAACCGGATCTCTAACCCTAGCCCTCAACATAACCCTAATCCTAGGTCCAATCGGAACCCTAACCGGATCTCTAACCCTATCCCTCAACATAACCCTAACCCTAGGTCTAATCGGAACCCTAACCGGATTTCTAACCCTAGCCTTCAATATAACCCTAACCCTAGGTCCAATCGGAACCCTAACCGGATCTGTATACCTAGCCCTCAACATAACCCTAACTCTAGGTCCAATCGGAACCCTAACCGGATCTGTATACCTAGCCCTCAACATAACCCTAACCCTAGGTCCTATCGGAACCCCAACCGGATCTCTATCCCTAGCCCTCAACATAACCCTAACCCTAGGTCCAATCGGAACCCTAAACGGATATCTAACCCTAGCCCTCAACATAACCCTAACCCTAGGTCCAATCGGAACCCTAACCGGATTTCTAACCCTAGCCTTCAACATAACCCTAACCCTAGGTCCAATCGGAACCCTAACCGGATCTCTAACCCTATCCCTCAACATAACCCTAACCCTAGGTCTAATCGGAACCCTAACCGGATTTCTAACCCTAGCCTTCAACATAACCCTAACCGTAGGTCCAATCGGAACCCAAACCGGATCTGTATACCTAGCCCTCAACATAACCCTAACCCTAGGTCCAATCGGAACCCTAACCGGATCTGTATACCTAGCCCTCAACATAACCCTAACCCTGGGTCCAATCGGAACCCTAACCGGATCTCTATCCCTAGCCCTCAACATAACCCTAACCCTAGGTCCAATCGGAACCCTAAACGGATATCTAACCCTAGCCCTCAACATAAGCCTAACCCTAGGTCCAATCGGAACCCTAACCGGATTTCTAACCCTAGCCTTCAACATAACCCTAACCCTAGGTCCAATCGGAACCCTAACCGGATCTGTATACCTAGCCCTCAACATAACCCTAACTCTAGGTCCAATCGGAACCCTAACCGGATCTGTATACCTAGCCCTCAACATATCCCTAAACCTAGGTCCACTCGGAACCCTAAACGGATATCTATCCCTAGCCCTCAACATAACCCTAACCCTAGGTCCAATCGGAACCCTAAACGGATATCTAACCCTAGCCCTCAACATAACCCTAACCCTAGGTACAATCGGACCCCTAACAGGAACTCTACCCCTCGCCCTCTACATAACCCTAACCCTAGGTCCAATCGGAACCCTAACCGGATCTGTGTACCTAGACCTCAAAATAACCCTAACCCTAGGTACTATCGGAACCCTAACAGGATCTCTACCCCTCGCCCTCAACCAAACCCTAACCCTCGGTCCAATCGGAACCCTAACCGGATCTCTACCCCTCGCCCTCAACATAACCCTAACCCTTGGTCCAATCGCAACCCTAACCGGATCTCTAACCCTAGCCCTCAACATAACCCTAACCCTAGGTCCAATCGGAACCCTAACCGGATGTGTATACCTAGCTCTCAACATAACCCTAACCCTAGGTCCAATCGGAACCCTAACCGGATCTCTAACCCTAGCCCTCAACATAACCCTAACCCTAGGTCCAATCGGAACCCTAACCGGATCTCTAACCCTAGCACTCAACATAAGCCTAACCGGAGGTCCAATCGGAACCCTAACCGGATCTCTAATCCTAGCCCTCAACATAACCCTAACCCTAGGTCCAATCAAAACCTTAACTGGATCTCTAACCCTAGCCCTCAATATAACCCTAACCCTAGGTCCAATCGGAACCCTAACCGGATCTGTATACCTAGCCCTCAACATAACCCTAACCCTAGGTCCAATCGGAACCCTAACCTGATATCTATCCCTACCCCTCTACATAACCCTAACACTAGGTCCAATCGGTACCCTAACCGGATCTGTGTACCTAGACCTCAACATAACCCTAACCCTAGGTCCAATCGGAACCCTAACCGGATCTGTATACCTAGCCCTCAACCTAACCCTAACCCTAGGTCCAATCGCAACCCTAACCGGATCTCTAACCCTAGCCCTCAACATAACCCAATCCCTAGGTCCAATCGGAATCCTAACCGGATATCTAACCCTAGCCCTCTACATAACCCTAACCCTAGTTCCAATCGGAACCCTAACCGGATCTGTATACCTAGCCCTCAACATAACCCTAACCCTTGGTCCAATCGCAACCCTAACCGGATCTCTAACCCTAGCCCTCAACATAACCCTAATCCTAGGTCCAATCGGAACCCTAACCGGATCTCTAACCCTATCCCTCAACATAACCCTAACCCTAGGTCTAATCGGAACCCTAACCGGATTTCTAACCCTAGCCTTCAATATAACCCTAACCCTAGGTCCAATCGGAACCCTAACCGGATCTGTATACCTAGCCCTCAACATAACCCTAACTCTAGGTCCAATCGGAACCCTAACCGGATCTGTATACCTAGCCCTCAACATAACCCTAACCCTAGGTCCTATCGGAACCCCAACCGGATCTCTATCCCTAGCCCTCAACATAACCCTAACCCTAGGTCCAATCGGAACCCTAAACGGATATCTAACCCTAGCCCTCAACATAACCCTAACCCTAGGTCCAATCGGAACCCTAACCGGATTTCTAACCCTAGCCTTCAACATAACCCTAACCCTAGGTCCAATCGGAACCCTAACCGGATCTCTAACCCTATCCCTCAACATAACCCTAACCCTAGGTCTAATCGGAACCCTAACCGGATTTCTAACCCTAGCCTTCAACATAACCCTAACCGTAGGTCCAATCGGAACCCAAACCGGATCTGTATACCTAGCCCTCAACATAACCCTAACCCTAGGTCCAATCGGAACCCTAACCGGATCTGTATACCTAGCCCTCAACATAACCCTAACCCTGGGTCCAATCGGAACCCTAACCGGATCTCTATCCCTAGCCCTCAACATAACCCTAACCCTAGGTCCAATCGGAACCCTAAACGGATATCTAACCCTAGCCCTCAACATAAGCCTAACCCTAGGTCCAATCGGAACCCTAACCGGATTTCTAACCCTAGCCTTCAACATAACCCTAACCCTAGGTCCAATCGGAACCCTAACCGGATCTGTATACCTAGCCCTCAACATAACCCTAACTCTAGGTCCAATCGGAACCCTAACCGGATCTGTATACCTAGCCCTCAACATATCCCTAAACCTAGGTCCACTCGGAACCCTAAACGGATATCTATCCCTAGCCCTCAACATAACCCTAACCCTAGGTCCAATCGGAACCCTAAACGGATATCTAACCCTAGCCCTCAACATAACCCTAACCCTAGGTACAATCGGACCCCTAACAGGAACTCTACCCCTCGCCCTCTACATAACCCTAACCCTAGGTCCAATCGGAACCCTAACCGGATCTGTGTACCTAGACCTCAAAATAACCCTAACCCTAGGTACTATCGGAACCCTAACAGGATCTCTACCCCTCGCCCTCAACCAAACCCTAACCCTCGGTCCAATCGGAACCCTAACCGGATCTCTACCCCTCGCCCTCAACATAACCATAACCCTTGGTCCAATCGCAACCCTAACCGGATCTCTAACCCTAGCCCTCAACATAACCCTAACCCTAGGTCCAATCGGAACCCTAACCGGATGTGTATACCTAGCTCTCAACATAACCCTAACCCTAGGTCCAATCGGAACCCTAACCGGATCTCTAACCCTAGCCCTCAACATAACCCTAACCCTAGGTCCAATCGGAACCCTAACCGGATCTCTAACCCTAGCACTCAACATAAGCCTAACCGGAGGTCCAATCGGAACCCTAACCGGATCTCTAATCCTAGCCCTCAACATAACCCTAACCCTAGGTCCAATCAAAACCTTAACTGGATCTCTAACCCTAGCCCTCAATATAACCCTAACCCTAGGTCCAATCGGAACCCTAACCGGATCTCTAACCCTAGCCCTCAACATAACCCTAACCCTAGGTCCAATCAAAACCTTAACTGGATCTCTAACCCTAGCCCTCAATATAACCCTAACCCTAGGTCCAATCGGAAGCCTAACCGGATCTCTAACCCTAGCCCTCAACATAACCCTAACCCTAGGTCCAATCGGAACCCTAACCGGATCTCTAACCCTAACCCTCAACATAACCCTAACCCTAGGTCCAATCGGAACCCTAACCGGAACTGTAACCCTAGCCCTCAAAATAACCCTAACCCTAGGTCCAATCGGAACCCTAAGCGGATCTCTAACCCTAGCGCTAAACATGTCACTAACACTAGGTCCAATCGGAACCCTAAACGGATATCTAACCTTAGCCCTCAACATAACCCTAACCCTAGGTCCAATCGGAACCCTAACCGGATATCTAACTCTAGCCCTCAACATAACCCTAACCCTAGTTCCAATCGGAACCCTAACAGGATCTCTACCCCAGCCCTCAACATAACCCTAACCCGAGGTCCAATCGGAACCCTAACCGGATCTCTACATCTCGCCCTCAACATAATCCTAAACCTTGGTCCAATCCGAACCCTAACCGGATATCTTACACTAGCCCTCAACATAACCCTAACCCTAGGTAAAAATCGGAACCCTAACCGGATCTCTAACCCTAGCCCTCAACATAACCCTAACCCTAGGTCCAATCGGAACCCTAACAGGATCTCTACCCCTCACCCTCAACCTAACCCTAACCCTAGGTCCAATCGCAACCCTAACCGGATCTCTAACCCTAGCCCTCAACATAACCGTAACCCTAGATTCAATCGTATCCCTAACCGGATCTCTAACGCTAGCCCTCAACATAACCCTAACCCTAGGTCCAATCGGAACCCTAACCGGATCTGTATACCTAGCCCTCAACATAACCCTAACCCTAGGTCCAATCGGAACCGTAACCGGATCTCTAACCCTAGCACTCAACATAACCCTAACCGGAGGTCCAATCGGAACCCTAACCGGATCTCTAACCCTAGCCCTCAACATAACCATAACCCTAGGTCCAATCAAAACCCTAACTGGATCTCTAACCCTAGCCCTCAATATAACCCTAAACCTAGGTCCAATCGGAACCCTAACCGGATCTCTAACCCTAGCCCTCAACGTAACCCTAACCCTACGTCCAATCGGAACAGTAAACGGATATCTAACCCTAGCCCTCAACATAACCCTAACCCTGGGTCCAATCGGAAACCTGACCGCATCTCTAACCCTCGCCCTCAACATAACCCTAATCCTAGGTACAATCGGAACCCTAACCGGATTTCTACACCTCGCCCTCAACATAACCCTAACCCTAGTTCCAATCGGAACCCTAGCCAGTTCTCTACCCCTCGCCCTAAACATAACCCTAACCCTAGGTCCAATCGGAACCCTAACCAGATCTCTAACCCTCGCCCTCAACATAACCCTAACCCTAGGTCCAATCAAAACACTAACTGGATCTCTAACCCTAGACCTCAACATAACCCTAACCCTAGGTCCAATCGGAACCCTAACCGGATATCTAACCCTAGCCCTCTACATAACACTAACACTAGTTTCAATCGGAACCCTAACAGGATCTCTATACCTCGCCCTCAACATAACCCTAACCAGAGGTCCAATCGGAACCCTCACCGGATCTCTACCCCTCGCCCTCAACATAACCCTAACCCGAGGTCCAATCGGAACCCTAACCGGATCTCTACCACTCGCCCTCAACATAACCCTAAAACTTGGTCCAAACGGAACCCTAACCGGATATCTAACACTAGCCCTCAACATAACCCTAACCCTAGGTCCAATCGGAACCCTAACCAGATCTCTAACCCTAGCTCTCAACATAACCCTAACCCTAGGTCCAATCGGAACCCTAACCGGATCTCTAACGCTAGCCCTCAACAAAACCCTAACCCTAGGTCCAATCGGAACCCTAACCGGATTTCTAACCCTAGCCTTCAACATAACCCTAACCCTAGGTCCAATCGGAAGCCTAACCGGATCTGTATACCTAGCCCTCAACATAACCCTAAACCTAGGTCCACTCGGAACCCTAAACGAATATCTAACCCTAGCCCTCAACATAACCCTAACCCTAGGTCCAATCGGAACCCTAAACGGATATCTAACCCTAGCCCTCAACATAACCCTAACCCTAGGTCCAATCGGAACCCTAACCGGATCTGTGTACCTAGACCTCAACATAACCCTAACCCTAGGTCCTCTCGGAACCCTAACAGGATCTCTACCCCTCGCCCTCAACAAAACCCTAACCCTCGGTCCAATCGGAACACTAACCGGATCTCTAGCCCTCGCCCTCAACATAACCCTAACCCTTGCTCCAATCGCAACCCTAACCGGATCTCTAACCCTAGCCCTCAACATAACCCTAACCCTAGGTCCAATACGAACCCTAAACTGATATCTAACCCTAGCCCTCAACATAACCCTAACCCTAGGTCCAATCGGAACCCTAACCGGATATCTAACCCTAGCCCTCAACATAACCCTAACCCTAGTTCCAATCGGAACCCTAACAGGATCTCTACCCCAGCCCTCAACATAACCCTAACGCTAGGTCCAATCGGAACCCTAACCGGATCTGTACCCCTGGCCCTCAACATAACCCTAACCCGAGGTCCAATCGGAACCCTAACCAGATCTCTACATCTCGCCCTCAACATAACCCTAAACCTTGGTCCAATCCGAACCCTAACCGGATATCTAACACTAGCCCTCAACATAATCCTAACCCTAGGTAAAAATCGGAACCCTAACCGGATCTCTAACCCTAGCTCTCAACATAACCCTAACCCTAGGTCCAATCTGAACCCTAATCGGATCTCTAACCCTAGCCCTCAACATAACCCTGACACTAGGTCCAATCGGAACCCTAACGGGATTTCTAACCCTAGCCCTCAACATAACCCTAACACTAGGTCCAATCGGAACCCTAAACGGATATCTAACCCTAGCCATCAACATAACCCTAACCCTAGGTCCAATCGGAACCCTAACCGGATCTGTATACCTAGCCCTCAACATAACACTAACACTAGGTCCAATCGGAACCCTAACCGGATCTGTATACCTAGCCCTCAACATAACCCTAACCCTAGGTCCAATCGGAACCCTAACCGGATCTCTAACCCTAGCCCTCAACATAACCCTAACACTAGGTCCAATCGGAACCCTAACGGGATTTCTAACCCTAGCCTTCAACATAACCCTAACCCTAGGTCCAATCGGAACCCTAACAGGATCTGTATACCTAGCCCTCAACATAACCGTAACCCTAGGTCCAATCGGAAACCTAACCGGATCTGTATACCTAGCCCTCAACATAACCCTAAACCTATGTCCAATCGGAATCCTAACAGGATCTCTACCCCTCGCCCTCAACATAACCCTAACCCTAGGTCCAATCGGAACCCTAACCCGATCTCTAAACCTAGCCCTCAACTTAACCCTAACCCTAGGTCCAATCGGAACCCTAACCGGATATCTAACCCTAGCCCTCTACATAACCCTAACCCTAGGTCCAATCGGAACCCTAACCGGATCTGTGTACCTAGACCTCAACATAACCCTAACCCTAGGTCCAATCGGAACCCTAACCGGATCTCTAACCCTAGCCCTCAACATAACCCTAACCCTAGGTCCAATCGGAACCGTAACCGGATCTCTAACCCTAGCACTCAACATAACCAAAACCGGAGGTCCAATCGGAACCCTAACCGGATCTCTAACCCTAGCCCTCAACATAACCCTAACCCTAGGTCCAATCAAAACCCTAACTGAATCTCTAACCCTAGCCCTCAATATAACCCTAACCCTAGGTCCAATCGGAACCCTAACCGTATCTCTAACCCTAGCCCTCAACGTAACCCTAACCCTAGGTCCAATCGGAACAGTAAACGGATATCTAACCCTAGCCCTCAACATAACCCTAACCCTGGGTCCAATCGGAAACCTAACCGGATCTCTAACCCTAGCCCTCAACATAACCCTAACCCTAGGTCCAATCGGAACCCTAACCGGGTATCTAACCCTAGCCCTCAACATAACCCTAACCCTAGTTACAATCGGAACCCTAACAGGATCTCTACCCCAGCCCTCAACATAACCCTAACCCTAGGTCCAATCGGAACCCTATCCGGATCTCTAACCCTAGCCCACAACATAACCCTAACCCTAGGTCCAATCGGAACCCTAACCGGATCTGTGTACCTAGACCTCAACATAACCCTAACCCTAGGTCCAATCGGAACCCCAACCGGATCTCTAACCCTAGCCCTCAACATAACCCTAACCCTAGGTCCAATCGGAAGCCTAACCGGATCTCTAACCCTAGCCCTCAACATAACCTTAACACTAGGTCCAATCGGAACCCTAACCGGATCTCTACATCTGGCCCTCAACATAACCCTAACCCTGGGTCCAATCGGAACCCTAACCGGATCTGTGTACCTAGCCCTAAACATAACCCTAACCCTTGGTCCAATCCGAACCCCAACCGGATCTCTAACCCTAGCGCTCAACATAACCCTAACACTAGGTCCAATCGGAACCCTAAACGGATATCTAACCCCAGCCCTCAACATAACCCTAAACCTTGGTCGAATGGGAACCCTAAACGGATTTCTAACCCTAGCCATCAACATAACCCTAACCCTAGGTCCAATCGGAACCCTAACCGGATCTGTATACCTAGCCCTCAACATAACACTAACCCTAGGTCCAATCGGAACCCTAACCGGATCTGTATACCTAGCCCTCAACGTAACCCTAACCCTGGGTCCAATCGGAACCCTAACCGGATCTGTGTACCTAGCCCTAAACATAACCCTAACTCTTGGTCCAATCGGAACCCCAACCGGATCTCTAACCCTAGCCCTCAACATAACCCTAACATTAGGTCCAATCGGAACCCTAAACGGATATCTAACCCTAGCCCTCAACATAACCCTAACCCTAGGTCGAATCGGAACCCTAAACGGATTTCTAACCCTAGCCATCAAGATAACCCTAACCCTAGGTCCAATCGGAACCCTAACCGGATCTGTATACCTAGCCCTCAACATAACACTAACCCTAGGTCCAATCGGAACCCTAACCGGATCTGTATACCTAGCCCTCAACATAACCCTAACCCTAGGTCCAATCGGAACCCTAACCGGATCTGTGTACCTAGCCCTCAACATAACCCTAACCCTAGGTCCAATACGAACCCTAAACGGATATCTAACCCTAGCCCTCAACATAACCCTAACCCTAGGTCCAATACGAACCCTAAACGGATATCTAACCCTAGCCCTCAACATAACCCTAACCCTAGGTCCAATCGGAACCCTAACCGGATATCTAACCCTAGCCCTCAACATAACCCTAACCCTAGTTCCAATCGGAACCCTAACAGGATCTCTACCCCAGCCCTCAACATAACCCTAACGCTAGGTCCAATCGGAACCCTAACCGGATCTCTACCCCTCGCCCTCAACATAACCGTAACCCGAGGTCCAATCGGAACCCTAACCGGATCTCTACATCTCGCCCTCAACATAACCCTAAACCTTGGTCCAATCCGAACCCTAACCGGATATCTAACACTAGCCCTCAACATAACCCTAACCCTAGGTAAAAATCGGAACCCTAACCGGATCTCTAACCCTAGCTCTCAACATAACCCTAACCCTAGGTCCAATCTGAACCCTAACCGGATCTCTAACCCTAGCCCTCAACATAACCCTGACACTAGGTCCAATCGGAACCCTAACGGGATTTCTAACCCTAGCCTTCAAAATAACCCTAACCCTAGGTCCAATCGGAACCCTAACCGGATCTGTGTACCTAGACCTCAACATAACCCTAACCCTAGGTCCTATCGGAACCCTAAGCGGATCTCTACCCCTCGCCCTCAAGATAACCCTAACCCTCGGTCCAATCGGAACCCTAACCGGATCTCTACCCCTCGCCCTCAACATAACCCTAACCCTTGGTCCAATCGCAACCCTAACCGGACCTCTAACCCTAGCCCTCAACATAATCATAACCCTAGGTCCAATCGGAACCCTAAACGGATATCTAACCCTAGCCCTCAACATAACCCTAACCCTAGGTCCAATCGGAAACCTAAACGGATATCTAACCCTAGCCCTCAACATAACCCTAACCCTAGGTCCAATCGGAACCCTAACCGGATATCTAACCCTAGCCCTCTACATAACACTAACCCTAGTTTCAATCGGAACCCTAACAGGATCTCTACCCCTCGCCCTCAACATAACCCTAACCAGAGGTCCAATCGGAACCCTAACCGGATCTTTACCGCTCGCCCTCAACATAACCCTAACCCGAGGTCCAATCGGAACCCAAACCGGATCTCTACCACTCGCCCTCAACATAACCCTAAAACTTGGTCCAAACGGAACCCTAACCGGATATCTAACACTAGCCCTCAACATAACCCTAACCCTAGGTCCAATCGGAACCCTAACCAGATCTCTAACCCTAGCTCTCAACATAACCCTAACCCTAGGTCCAATCGGAACCCTAACCGGATCTCTAACGCTAGCCCTCAACAAAACCCTAACCCTAGGTCCAATCGGAACCCTAACCGGATTTCTAACCCTAGCCTTCAACATAACCCTAACCCTAGGTCCAATCGGAAGCCTAACCGGATCTGTATACCTAGCCCTCAACATAACCCTAAACCTAGGTCCACTCGGAACCCTAAACGGATATCTAAACCTAGCCCTCAACATAACCCTAACCCTAGGTCCAATCGGAACCCTAAACGGATATCTAACCTTAGCCCTCAACATAACCCTAACCCTAGGTACAATCGGACCCCTAACAGGAACTCTACCCCTCGCCCTCTACATAACCCTAACCCTAGGTCCAATCGGAACCCTAACCGGATCTGTGTACCTAGACCTCAACATAACCCTAACCCTAGGTCCTATCGGAACCCTAACAGGATCTCTAGCCCTCGCCCTCAACAAAACCCTAACCCTCGGTCCAATCGGAACCCTAACCGGATCTCTAGCCCTCGCCCTCAACATAACCCTAACCCTTGGTCCAATCGCAACCCTGACCGGATCTCTAACCCTAGCCCTCAACATAACCCTAACCCTAGGTCCAATCGGAACCCTAACCGGATCTGTATAGCTAGCCCTCAACATAACCCTAACCCTAGGTCCAATCGGAACCCTAACCGGATCTCTAACCCTAGCCCTCAACATAACCCTAACCCTAGGTCCAATCGGAACCCTAACCGGATCTCTAACCCTAGCACTCAACATAACCCTAACCGGAGGTCCAATCGGAACCCTAACCGGATCTCTAATCCTAGCCCTCAACATAACCCTAACCCTAGGTCCAATCAAAACCTTAACTGGATCTCTAACCCTAGCCCTCAATATAACCCTAACCCTAGGTCCAATCGGAACCCTAACCGGATCTCTAACCCTAGCCCTCAACCTAACCCTAACCCTAGGTCCAATCGGAACAGTAAACGGATATCTAACCCTAGCCCTCAACATAACCTGAACCCTCGGTCCAATCGGAAACCTAACCGGATCTCTAAACCTGGCCCTCAACATAACCCTAATCCTAGGTGCAATCGGAACCCTAACCGGATCTCTACACCTCGCCCTCAACATAACCCTAACCCTAGGTCCAATCGGAACCCTAGTCGGTTCTCTACCCCTCGCCCTCAACATAACCCTAACCCTAGGTCCAATCGGAACCCTAACCGGATATCTAACCATAGCCTTCTACATAACCCTAAGCCTAGTTCCAATCGGAACCCTAACAGGATCTCTAACCCAGCCCGCAACATAACCCTAACCCTCGGTCAAATCGGAACCCGAAACGGATATCTAAACCTAGCCCTCAACATAACCCTAACCCTAGGTCCAATCGGAACCCTAACCGGATATCTATCCCTAGCCCTCTACATAACCCTAACACTAGGTCCAATCGGAACCCTAACCGGATCTGTGTACCTAGACCTCAACATAACCCTAACCCTAGGTCCAATCGGAACCCTAACCGGATCTGTATACCTAGCCCTCAACATAACCCTAACCCTAGGTCCAATTGGAACCCTAACAGGATCTCTACCCCTCGCCCTCAACCTAACCCTAACCCTAGGTCCAATCGCAACCCTAACCGGATCTCTAACCCTAGCCCTCAACATAACCCTAACCCTAGATTCAATCGTATCCCTAACCGGATCTCTAACGCTAGCCCTCAACATAACCCTAACACTAGGTCCAATCGCAACCCTAACCGGATCTGTATACCTAGCCCTCAACATAACCCTAACCCTAGGTCCAATCGGAACCCTAATCGGATCTCTAACCATAGCCCTCAACATAACCCTAACCCTAGGTCCAATCGGAACCGTAACCGGATCTCTAACCCTAGCACTCAACATAACCCTAACCGGAGGTCCAATTGGAACCCTAACCGGATCTCTAACCCTAGCCCTCAACATTACCCTAACCCTAGGTCCAATCAAAACCCTAACTGGATCTCTAACCCTATCCCTCAATATAACCCTAAACCTAGGTCCAATCGGAACCCTAACCGGATCTCTAACCCTAGCCCTCAACGTAACCCTAACCCTAGGTCCAATCGGAACAGTAAACGGATATCTAACCCTAGCCCTCAACATAACCCTAACCCTGGGTCCAATCGGAAACCTAACCGGATCTCTAACCCTCACCCTCAACATAACCCTAATCCTAGGTCCAATCGGAACCCTAACCGGATTTCTAAACCTCGCCCTCAACATAACCCTATCTCTAGTTCCAAACGGAACCCTAGCCGGTTCTCTACCCCTCGCCCTAAACATAACCCTAACCCTAGGTCCAATCGGAACCCTAACCAGATCTCTAACCCTCGCCCTCAACATAACCCTAACCCTAGGTCCAATCGGAACCCTAACCGGATCTCTAACCCTAGCCCTCAACATTACCCTAACCCTAGGTCCAATCGGAACCCTAACCGGATATCTAACCCTAGCCCTCTACATAACACTAACCCTAGTTTCAATCGGAACCCTAACAGGATCTCTACCCCTGGCCCTCAATATAACCCTAACCAGAGGTCCAATCGGAACCCTAACCGGATCTCTACCCCTCGCCCTCAACATAACCCTAACCCGAGGTCCAATCGGAACCCTAACCGGATCTCTAACCCTAGCCCTCAACGTAACCCTAACCCTAGGTCCAATCGGAACAGTAAACGGATATCTAACCCTAGCCCTCAACATAACCCGAACCCTCGGTCCAATCGGAAACCTAACCGGATCTCTAAACCTCGCCCTCAACATAACCCTAATCCTAGGTCCAATCGGAACCCTAACCGGATATCTACACCTCGCCCTCAACATAACCCTAACCCTAGGTCCAATCGGAACCCTAGTCGGTTCTCTACCCCTCGCCCTCAACATAACCCTAACCCTAGGTCCAATCTGAACCCTAACCGTATCTCTAACCCTAGCCCTCAACATAACCCTAACACTAGGTCCAATCGGAACCCTAACGGGATTTCTAACCCTAGCCTTCAACATAACCCTAACCCTAGGTCCAATCGGAACCCTCACCGGATCTGTATACCTAGCCCTCAACATAACCGTAACCCTAGGTCCAATCGGAACCCTAACCGGATCTGTATACCTAGCCCTCAACATAACCCTAAACCTATGTCCAATCGGAATCCTAACAGGATCTCTACCCCTCGCCCTCAACATAACCCTAACCCTAGGTCCAATCGGAACCCTAACCCGATCTCTAAACCTAGCCCTCAACATTACCCTAACCGTAGGTCCAATCGGAACCCTAACCGAATCTCTAACCCTAGCCCTCAACATAACCCTAACCCTGGGTCCAATCGGAACCCTAACCGGATCTGTGTACCTAGCCCTAAACATAACCCAAACCCTTGGTCCAATCGGAACCCCAACCGGATCTCTAACCCTAGCCCTCAACATAACCCTAACACTACGTCCAATCGGAACCCTAAACGGATATCTAAACCTAGCCCTCAACATAACCCTAACCCTAGGTCAAATCGGAACCCTAAACGGATTTCTAAACCTAGCCATCAACATAACCCTAACCCTAGGTCCAATCGGAACCCTAACCGAATCTGTATACCTAGCCCTCAAAATATCACTAACCCTAGGTCCAATCGGAACCCTAACCGGATCTGTGTACCTAGACCTCAACATAACCCTAACCCTAGGTCCTATCGGAACCCTAAGCGGATCTCTACCCCTCGCCCTCAAGATAACCCTAACCCTCGGTCCAATCGGAACCCTAACCGGATCTCTACCCCTCGCCCTCAACATAACCCTAACCCTTGGTCCAATCGCAACCCTAACCGGACCTCTAACCCTAGCCCTCAACATAATCATAACCCTAGGTCCAATCGGAACCCTAAACGGATATCTAACCCTAGCCCTCAACATAACCCTAACCCTAGGTCCAATCGGAAACCTAAACGGATATCTAACCCTAGCCCTCAACATAACCCTAACCCTAGGTCCAATCGGAACCCTAACCGGATATCTAACCCTAGCCCTCTACATAACACTAACCCTAGTTTCAATCGGAACCCTAACAGGATCTCTACCCCTCGCCCTCAACATAACCCTAACCAGAGGTCCAATCGGAACCCTAACCGGATCTTTACCGCTCGCCCTCAACATAACCCTAACCCGAGGTCCAATCGGAACACAAACCGGATCTCTACCACTCGCCCTCAACATAACCCTAAAACTTGGTCCAAACGGAACCCTAACCGGATATCTAACACTAGCCCTCAACATAACCCTAACCCTAGGTCCAATCGCAACCCTAACCAGATCTCTAACCCTAGCTCTCAACATAACCCTAACCCTAGGTCCAATCGGAACCCTAACCGGATCTCTAACGCTAGCCCTCAACAAAACCCTAACCCTAGGTCCAATCGGAACCCTAACCGGATTTCTAACCCTAGCCTTCAACATAACCCTAACCCTAGGTCCAATCGGAAGCCTAACCGGATCTGTATACCTAGCCCTCAACATAACCCTAAACCTAGGTCCACTCGGAACCCTAAACGGATATCTAAACCTAGCCCTCAACATAACCCTAACCCTAGGTCCAATCGGAACCCTAAACGGATATCTAACCTTAGCCCTCAACATAACCCTAACCCTAGGTACAATCGGACCCCTAACAGGAACTCTACCCCTCGCCCTCTACATAACCCTAACCCTAGGTCCAATCGGAACCCTAACCGGATCTGTGTACCTAGACCTCAACATAACCCTAACCCTAGGTCCAATCGGAACCCTAACCGGATCTCTAACCCTAGCCCTCAACATAACCCTAACCCTAGGTCCAATCGGAACCCTAACCGGATCTCTAACCCTAGCACTCAACATAACCCTAACCGGAGGTCCAATCGGAACCCTAACCGGATCTCTAATCCTAGCCCTCAACATAACCCTAACCCTAGGTCCAATCAAAACCTTAACTGGATCTCTAACCCTAGCCCTCAATATAACCCTAACCCTAGGTCCAATCGGAACCCTAACCGGATCTCTAACCCTAGCCCTCAACCTAACCCTAACCCTAGGTCCAATCGGAACAGTAAACGGATATCTAACCCTAGCCCTCAACATAACCTGAACCCTCGGTCCAATCGGAAACCTAACCGGATCTCTAAACCTGGCCCTCAACATAACCCTAATCCTAGGTGCAATCGGAACCCTAACCGGATCTCTACACCTCGCCCTCAACATAACCCTAACCCTAGGTCCAATCGGAACCCTAGTCGGTTCTCTACCCCTCGCCCTCAACATAACCCTAACCCTAGGTCCAATCGGAACCCTAACCGGATATCTAACCATAGCCTTCTACATAACCCTAAGCCTAGTTCCAATCGGAACCCTAACAGGATCTCTAACCCAGCCCGCAACATAACCCTAACCCTCGGTCAAATCGGAACCCTAAACGGATATCTAAACCTAGCCCTCAACATAACCCTAACCCTAGGTCCAATCGGAACCCTAACCGGATATCTATCCCTAGCCCTCTACATAACCCTAACACTAGGTCCAATCGGAACCCTAACCGGATCTGTGTACCTAGACCTCAACATAACCCTAACCCTAGGTCCAATCGGAACCCTAACCGGATCTGTATACCTAGCCCTCAACATAACCCTAACCCTAGGTCCAATTGGAACCCTAACAGGATCTCTACCCCTCGCCCTCAACCTAACCCTAACCCTAGGTCCAATCGCAACCCTAACCGGATCTCTAACCCTAGCCCTCAACATAACCCTAACCCTAGATTCAATAGTATCCCTAACCGGATCTCTAACGCTAGCCCTCAACATAACCCTAACCCTAGGTCCAATCGCAACCCTAACCGGATCTGTATACCTAGCCCTCAACATAACCCTAACCCTAGGTCCAATCGGAACCCTAATCGGATCTCTAACCATAGCCCTCAACATAACCCTAACCCTAGGTCCAATCGGAACCGTAACCGGATCTCTAACCCTAGCACTCAACATAACCCTAACCGGAGGTCCAATCGGAACCCTAACCGGATCTCTAACCCTAGCCCTCAACATTACCCTAACCCTAGGTCCAATCAAAACCCTAACTGGATCTCTAACCCTATCCCTCAATATAACCCTAAACCTAGGTCCAATCGGAACCCTAACCGGATCTCTAACCCTAGCCCTCAACGTAACCCTAACCCTAGGTCCAATCGGAACAGTAAACGGATATCTAACCCTAGCCCTCAACATAACCCTAACCCTGGGTCCAATCGGAAACCTAACCGGATCTCTAACCCTCACCCTCAACATAACCCTAATCCTAGGTCCAATCGGAACCCTAACCGGATTTCTAAACCTCGCCCTCAACATAACCCTATCTCTAGTTCCAAACGGAACCCTAGCCGGTTCTCTACCCCTCGCCCTAAACATAACCCTAACCCTAGGTCCAATCGGAACCCTAACCAGATCTCTAACCCTCGCCCTCAACATAACCCTAACCCTAGGTCCAATCGGAACCCTAACCGGATCTCTAACCCTAGCCCTCAACATTACCCTAACCCTAGGTCCAATCGGAACCCTAACCGGATATCTAACCCTAGCCCTCTACATAACACTAACCCTAGTTTCAATCGGAACCCTAACAGGATCTCTACCCCTGGCCCTCAATATAACCCTAACCAGAGGTCCAATCGGAACCCTAACCGGATCTCTACCCCTCGCCCTCAACATAACCCTAACCCGAGGTCCAATCGGAACCCTAACCGGATCTCTAACCCTAGCCCTCAACGTAACCCTAACCCTAGGTCCAATCGGAACAGTAAACGGATATCTAACCCTAGCCCTCAACATAACCCGAACCCTCGGTCCAATCGGAAACCTAACCGGATCTCTAAACCTCGCCCTCAACATAACCCTAATCCTAGGTCCAATCGGAACCCTAACCGGATATCTACACCTCGCCCTCAACATAACCCTAACCCTAGGTCCAATCGGAACCCTAGTCGGTTCTCTACCCCTCGCCCTCAACATAACCCTAACCCTAGGTCCAATCTGAACCCTAACCGTATCTCTAACCCTAGCCCTCAACATAACCCTAACACTAGGTCCAATCGGAACCCTAACGGGATTTCTAACCCTAGCCTTCAACATAACCCTAACCCTAGGTCCAATCGGAACCCTCACCGGATCTGTATACCTAGCCCTCAACATAACCGTAACCCTAGGTCCAATCGGAACCCTAACCGGATCTGTATACCTAGCCCTCAACATAACCCTAAACCTATGTCCAATCGGAATCCTAACAGGATCTCTACCCCTCGCCCTCAACATAACCCTAACCCTAGGTCCAATCGGAACCCTAACCCGATCTCTAAACCTAGCCCTCAACATTACCCTAACCGTAGGTCCAATCGGAACCCTAACCGAATCTCTAACCCTAGCCCTCAACATAACCCTAACCCTGGGTCCAATCGGAACCCTAACCGGATCTGTGTACCTAGCCCTAAACATAACCCAAACCCTTGGTCCAATCGGAACCCCAACCGGATCTCTAACCCTAGCCCTCAACATAACCCTAACACTACGTCCAATCGGAACCCTAAACGGATATCTAAACCTAGCCCTCAACATAACCCTAACCCTAGGTCAAATCGGAACCCTAAACGGATTTCTAAACCTAGCCATCAACATAACCCTAACCCTAGGTCCAATCGGAACCCTAACCGGATCTGTATACCTAGCCCTCAAAATATCACTAACCCTAGGTCCAATCGGAACCCTAACCGGATCTGTATACCTAGCCCTCAACATAACCCTAACCCTAGGTCCAATCGGAACCCTAACCGGATCTCTAACCCTAGCCCTCAACATAACCCTAACACTAGGTCCAATCGGAACCCTAACGGGATTTCTAACCCTAGCCTTCAACATAACCCTAACCCTAGGTCCAATCGGAACCCTAACCGGATCTGTATACCTAGCCCTCAACATAACCGTAACCATAGGTCCAATCGGAACCCTAACCGGATCTGTATACCTAGCCCTTAACATAACCCTAAACCTATGTCCAATCGGAATCCTAACAGGATCTCTACCCCTCGCCCTCAACATAACCCTAACCCTAGGTCCAATCGGAACCCAAACCCGATTTCTAAACCTAGCCCTCAACATAACCCTAACCGTAGGTCCAATCGGAACCCTAACCGAATCTCTAACCCTAGCCCTCAACATAACCCTAACCCTGGGTCCAATCGGAACCCTAACCGGATCTGTGTACCTAGCCCTAAACATAACCCTAACCCTTGGTCCAATCGGAACCCCAACCGGATCTCTAACCCTAGCCCTCAACATAACCCTAACACTAGGTCCAATCGGAACCCTAAACGGATATCTAACCCTAGCCCTCAACATAACCCTAACCCTAGGTCAAATCGGAACCCTAAACGGATTTCTAACCCTAGCCATCAACATAACCCTAACCCTAGGTCCAACCGGAACCCTAACCGGATCTGTATACCTAGCCCTCAACATAACACTAACCCTAGGTCCAATCGGAACCCTAACCGGATCTGTATACCTAGCCCTCAACATAACCCTAACCCTAGGTCCAATCGGAACCCTAACCGGATCTGTGTACCTAGCCCTCAACATAACCCTAACCCTAGGTCCAATCGGAACCCTAAACGGATATCTAACCCTAGCCCTCAACATAACCCTAACCCTAGGTCCAATACGAACCCTAAACTGATATCTAACCCTAGCCCTCAACATAACCCTAACCCTAGGTCCAATCGGAACCCTAACCGGATATCTAACCCTAGCCCTCAACATAACCCTAACCCTAGTTCCAATCGGAACCCTAACAGGATCTCTACCCCAGCCCTCAACATAACCCTAACGCTAGGTCCAATCGGAACCCTAACCGGATCTCTACCCCTCGCCCTCAACATAACCCTAACCCGAGGTCCAATCGGAACCCTAACCAGATCTCTACATCTCGCCCTCAACATAACCCTAAACCTTGGTCCAATCCGAACCCTAACCGGATATCTAACACTAGCCCTCAACATAATCCTAACCCTAGGTAAAAATCGGAACCCTAACCGGATCTCTAACCCTAGCTCTCAACATAACCCTAACCCTAGGTCCAATCTGAACCCTAACCGGATCTCTAACCCTAGCCCTCAACATAACCCTGACACTAGGTCCAATCGGAACCCTAACGGGATTTCTAACCCTAGCCCTCAACATAACCCTAACACTAGGTCCAATCGGAACCCTAAACGGATATCTAACCCTAGCCATCAACATAACCCTAACCCTAGGTCCAATCGGAACCCTAACCGGATCTGTATACCTAGCCCTCAACATAACACTAACACTAGGTCCAATCGGAACCCTAACCGGATCTGTATACCTAGCCCTCAACATAACCCTAACCCTAGGTCCAATCGGAACCCTAACCGGATCTCTAACCCTAGCCCTCAACATAACCCTAACACTAGGTCCAATCGGAACCCTAACGGGATTTCTAACCCTAGCCTTCAACATAACCCTAACCCTAGGTCCAATCGGAACCCTAACCGGATCTGTATACCTAGCCCTCAACATAACCCTAAACCTATGTCCAATCGGAATCCTAACAGGATCTCTACCCCTCGCCCTCAACATAACCCTAACCCTAGGTCCAATCGGAACCCTAACCCGATCTCTAAACCTAGCCCTCAACTTAACCCTAACCCTAGGTCCAATCGGAACCCTAACCGGATATCTAACCCTAGCCCTCTACATAACCCTAACCCTAGGTCCAATCGGAACCCTAACCGGATCTGTGTACCTAGACCTCAACATAACCCTAACCCTAGGTCCAATCGGAACCCTAACCGGATCTCTAACCCTAGCCCTCAACATAACCCTAACCCTAGGTCCCATCGGAACCGTAACCGGATCTCTAACCCTAGCACTCAACATAACCAAAACCGGAGGTCCAATCGGAACCCTAACCGGATCTCTAACCCTAGCCCTCAATATAACCCTAACCCTAGGTCCAATCGGAACCCTAACCGTATCTCTATCCCTAGCCCTCAACGTAACCCTAACCCTAGGTCCAATCGGAACAGTAAACGGATATCTAACCCTAGCCCTCAACATAACCCTAACCCTGGGTCAAATCGGAAACCTAACCGGATCTCTAACCCTAGCCCTCAACATAACCCTAACCCTAGGTCCAATCGGAACCCTAACCGGGTATCTAACCCTAGCCCTCAACATAACCCTAACCCTAGTTACAATCGGAACCCTAACAGGATCTCTACCCCAGCCCTCAACATAACCCTAACCCTAGGTCCAATCGGAACCCTATCCGGATCTCTAACCCTAGCCCACAACATAACCCTAACCCTAGGTCCAATCGGAACCCTAACCGGATCTGTGTACCTAGCCCTCAACATAACCCTAACCCTAGGTCCAATCGGAACCCCAACCGGATCTCTAACCCTAGCCCTCAACATAACCCTAACCCTAGGTCCAATCGGAAGCCTAACCGGATCTCTAACCCTAGCCCTCAACATAACCTTAACACTAGGTCCAATCGGAACCCTAACCGGATCTCTACATCTCGCCCTCAACATAACCCTAACCCTGGGTCCAATCGGAACCCTAACCGGATCTGTGTACCTAGCCCTAAACATAACCCTAACCCTTGGTCCAATCGGAACCCCAACCGGATCTCTAACCCTAGCCCTCAACATAACCCTAACACTAGGTCCAATCGGAACCCTAAACGGATATCTAACCCCAGCCCTCAACATAACCCTAAACCTAGGTCGAATCGGAACCCTAAACGGATTTCTAACCATAGCCATCAACATAACCCTAACCCTAGGTCCAATCGGAACCCTAACCGGATCTGTATACCTAGCCCTCAACATAACACTAACCCTAGGTCCAATCGGAACCCTAACCGGATCTGTATACCTAGCCCTCAACGTAACCCTAACCCTGGGTCCAATCGGAACCCTAACCGGATCTGTGTACCTAGCCCTAAACATAACCCTAACTCTTGGTCCAATCGGAACCCCAACCGGATCTCTAACCCTAGCCCTCAACATAACCCTAACATTAGGTCCAATCGGAACCCTAAACGGATATCTAACCCTAGCCCTCAACATAACCCTAACCCTAGGTCGAATCGGAACCCTAAACGGATTTCTAACCCTAGCCATCAAGATAACCCTAACCCTAGGTCCAATCGGAACCCTAACCGGATCTGTATACCTAGCCCTCAACATAACACTAACCCTAGGTCCAATCGGAACCCTAACCGGATCTGTATACCTAGCCCTCAACATAACCCTAACCCTAGGTCCAATCGGAACCCTAACCGGATCTGTGTACCTAGCCCTCAACATAACCCTAACCCTAGGTCCAATCGGAACCCTAAACGGATATCTAACCCTAGCCCTCAACATAACCCTAACCCTAGGTCCAATATGAACCCTAAACGGATATATAACACTAGCCCTCAACATAACCCTAACCCTAGGTCCAATCGGAACCCTAACCGGATATCTAACCCTAGCCCTCAACATAACCCTAACCCTAGTTCCAATCGGAACCCTAACAGGATCTCTACCCCAGCCCTCAACATAACCCTAACGCTAGGTCCAATCGGAACCCTAACCGGATCTCTACCCCTCGCCCTCAACATAACCGTAACCCGAGGTCCAATCGCAACCCTAACCGGATCTCTACATCTCGCCCTCAACATAACCCTAAACCTTGGTCCAATCCGAACCCTAACCGGATATCTAACACTAGCCCTCAACATAACCCTAACACTAGGTCCAATCGGAACCCTAACGGGATTTCTAACCCTAGCCTTCAACATAACCCTAACCCTAGGTCCAATCGGAACCCTAACCGGATCTGTATACCTAGCCCTCAACATAACCCTAAACCTATGTCCAATCGGAATCCTAACAGGATCTCTACCCCTCGCCCTCAACATAACCCTAACCCTAGGTCCAATCGGAACCCTAACCCGATCTCTAAACCTAGCCCTCAACTTAACCCTAACCCTAGGTCCAATCGGAACCCTAACCGGATATCTAACCCTAGCCCTCTACATAACCCTAACCCTAGGTCCAATCGGAACCCTAACCGGATCTGTGTACCTAGACCTCAACATAACCCTAACCCTAGGTCCAATCGGAACCCTAACCGGATCTCTAACCCTAGCTCTCAACATAACCCTAACCCTAGGTCCAATCTGAACCCTAACCGGATCTCTAACCCTAGCCCTCAACATAACCCTGACACTAGGTCCAATCGGAACCCTAACGGGATTTCTAACCCTAGCCCTCAACATAACCCTAACACTAGGTCCAATCGGAACCCTAAACGGATATCTAACCCTAGCCATCAACATAACCCTAACCCTAGGTCCAATCGGAACCCTAACCGGATCTGTATACCTAGCCCTCAACATAACACTAACACTAGGTCCAATCGGAACCCTAACCGGATCTGTATACCTAGCCCTCAACATAACCCTAACCGGAGGTCCAATCGGAACCCTAACCGGATCTCTAACCCTAGCCCTCAACATAACCCTAACACTAGGTCCAATCGGAACCCTAACGGGATTTCTAACCCTAGCCTTCAACATAACCCTAACCCTAGGTCCAATCGGAACCCTAACCGGATCTGTATACCTAGCCCTCAACATAACCCTAAACCTATGTCCAATCGGAATCCTAACAGGATCTCTACCCCTCGCCCTCAACATAACCCTAACCCTAGGTCCAATCGGAACCCTAACCCGATCTCTAAACCTAGCCCTCAACTTAACCCTAACCCTAGGTCCAATCGGAACCCTAACCGGATATCTAACCCTAGCCCTCTACATAACCCTAACCCTAGGTCCAATCGGAACCCTAACCGGATCTGTGTACCTAGACCTCAACATAACCCTAACCCTAGGTCCAATCGGAACCCTAACCGGATCTCTAACCCTAGCTCTCAACATAACCCTAACCCTAGGTCCAATCTGAACCCTAACCGGATCTCTAACCCTAGCCCTCAACATAACCCTGACACTAGGTCCAATCGGAACCCTAACGGGATTTCTAACCCTAGCCCTCAACATAACCCTAACACTAGGTCCAATCGGAACCCTAAACGGATATCTAACCCTAGCCATCAACATAACCCTAACCCTAGGTCCAATCGGAACCCTAACCGGATCTGTATACCTAGCCCTCAACATAACACTAACACTAGGTCCAATCGGAACCCTAACCGGATCTGTATACCTAGCCCTCAACATAACCCTAACCCTAGGTCCAATCGGAACCCTAACCGGATCTCTAACCCTAGCCCTCAACATAACCCTAACACTAGGTCCAATCGGAACCCTAACGGGATTTCTAACCCTAGCCTTCAACATAACCCTAACCCTAGGTCCAATCGGAACCCTAACCGGATCTGTATACCTAGCCCTCAACATAACCCTAAACCTATGTCCAATCGGAATCCTAACAGGATCTCTACCCCTCGCCCTCAACATAACCCTAACCCTAGGTCCAATCGGAACCCTAACCCGATCTCTAAACCTAGCCCTCAACTTAACCCTAACCCTAGGTCCAATCGGAACCCTAACCGGATATCTAACCCTAGCCCTCTACATAACCCTAACCCTAGGTCCAATCGGAACCCTAACCGGATCTGTGTACCTAGACCTCAACATAACCCTAACCCTAGGTCCAATCGGAACCCTAACCGGATCTCTAACCCTAGCCCTCAACATAACCCTAACCCTAGGTCCCATCGGAACCGTAACCGGATCTCTAACCCTAGCACTCAACATAACCAAAACCGGAGGTCCAATCGGAACCCTAACCGGATCTCTAACCCTAGCCCTCAATATAACCCTAACCCTAGGTCCAATCGGAACCCTAACCGTATCTCTATCCCTAGCCCTCAACGTAACCCTAACCCTAGGTCCAATCGGAACAGTAAACGGATATCTAACCCTAGCCCTCAACATAACCCTAACCCTGGGTCAAATCGGAAACCTAACCGGATCTCTAACCCTAGCCCTCAACATAACCCTAACCCTAGGTCCAATCGGAACCCTAACCGGGTATCTAACCCTAGCCCTCAACATAACCCTAACCCTAGTTACAATCGGAACCCTAACAGGATCTCTACCCCAGCCCTCAACATAACCCTAACCCTAGGTCCAATCGGAACCCTATCCGGATCTCTAACCCTAGCCCACAACATAACCCTAACCCTAGGTCCAATCGGAACCCTAACCGGATCTGTGTACCTAGCCCTCAACATAACCCTAACCCTAGGTCCAATCGGAACCCCAACCGGATCTCTAACCCTAGCCCTCAACATAACCCTAACCCTAGGTCCAATCGGAAGCCTAACCGGATCTCTAACCCTAGCCCTCAACATAACCTTAACACTAGGTCCAATCGGAACCCTAACCGGATCTCTACATCTCGCCCTCAACATAACCCTAACCCTGGGTCCAATCGGAACCCTAACCGGATCTGTGTACCTAGCCCTAAACATAACCCTAACCCTTGGTCCAATCGGAACCCCAACCGGATCTCTAACCCTAGCCCTCAACATAACCCTAACCCTAGGTCCCATCGGAACCGTAACCGGATCTCTAACCCTAGCACTCAACATAACCAAAACCGGAGGTCCAATCGGAACCCTAACCGGATCTCTAACCCTAGCCCTCAATATAACCCTAACCCTAGGTCCAATCGGAACCCTAACCGTATCTCTATCCCTAGCCCTCAACGTAACCCTAACCCTAGGTCCAATCGGAACAGTAAACGGATATCTAACCCTAGCCCTCAACATAACCCTAACCCTGGGTCAAATCGGAAACCTAACCGGATCTCTAACCCTAGCCCTCAACATAACCCTAACCCTAGGTCCAATCGGAACCCTAACCGGGTATCTAACCCTAGCCCTCAACATAACCCTAACCCTAGTTACAATCGGAACCCTAACAGGATCTCTACCCCAGCCCTCAACATAACCCTAACCCTAGGTCCAATCGGAACCCTATCCGGATCTCTAACCCTAGCCCACAACATAACCCTAACCCTAGGTCCAATCGGAACCCTAACCGGATCTGTGTACCTAGCCCTCAACATAACCCTAACCCTAGGTCCAATCGGAACCCCAACCGGATCTCTAACCCTAGCCCTCAACATAACCCTAACCCTAGGTCCAATCGGAAGCCTAACCGGATCTCTAACCCTAGCCCTCAACATAACCTTAACACTAGGTCCAATCGGAACCCTAACCGGATCTCTACATCTCGCCCTCAACATAACCCTAACCCTGGGTCCAATCGGAACCCTAACCGGATCTGTGTACCTAGCCCTAAACATAACCCTAACCCTTGGTCCAATCGGAACCCCAACCGGATCTCTAACCCTAGCCCTCAACATAACCCTAACACTAGGTCCAATCGGAACCCTAAACGGATATCTAACCCCAGCCCTCAACATAACCCTAAACCTAGGTCGAATCGGAACCCTAAACGGATTTCTAACCATAGCCATCAACATAACCCTAACCCTAGGTCCAATCGGAACCCTAACCGGATCTGTATACCTAGCCCTCAACATAACACTAACCCTAGGTCCAATCGGAACCCTAACCGGATCTGTATACCTAGCCCTCAACGTAACCCTAACCCTGGGTCCAATCGGAACCCTAACCGGATCTGTGTACCTAGCCCTAAACATAACCCTAACTCTTGGTCCAATCGGAACCCCAACCGGATCTCTAACCCTAGCCCTCAACATAACCCTAACATTAGGTCCAATCGGAACCCTAAACGGATATCTAACCCTAGCCCTCAACATAACCCTAACCCTAGGTCGAATCGGAACCCTAAACGGATTTCTAACCCTAGCCATCAAGATAACCCTAACCCTAGGTCCAATCGGAACCCTAACCGGATCTGTATACCTAGCCCTCAACATAACACTAACCCTAGGTCCAATCGGAACCCTAACCGGATCTGTATACCTAGCCCTCAACATAACCCTAACCCTAGGTCCAATCGGAACCCTAACCGGATCTGTGTACCTAGCCCTCAACATAACCCTAACCCTAGGTCCAATCGGAACCCTAAACGGATATCTAACCCTAGCCCTCAACATAACCCTAACCCTAGGTCCAATACGAACCCTAAACGGATATATAACACTAGCCCTCAACATAACCCTAACCCTAGGTCCAATCGGAACCCTAACCGGATATCTAACCCTAGCCCTCAACATAACCCTAACCCTAGTTCCAATCGGAACCCTAACAGGATCTCTACCCCAGCCCTCAACATAACCCTAACGCTAGGTCCAATCGGAACCCTAACCGGATCTCTACCCCTCGCCCTCAACATAACCGTAACCCGAGGTCCAATCGCAACCCTAACCGGATCTCTACATCTCGCCCTCAACATAACCCTAAACCTTGGTCCAATCCGAACCCTAACCGGATATCTAACACTAGCCCTCAACATAACCCTAACACTAGGTCCAATCGGAACCCTAACGGGATTTCTAACCCTAGCCTTCAACATAACCCTAACCCTAGGTCCAATCGGAACCCTAACCGGATCTGTATACCTAGCCCTCAACATAACCCTAAACCTATGTCCAATCGGAATCCTAACAGGATCTCTACCCCTCGCCCTCAACATAACCCTAACCCTAGGTCCAATCGGAACCCTAACCCGATCTCTAAACCTAGCCCTCAACTTAACCCTAACCCTAGGTCCAATCGGAACCCTAACCGGATATCTAACCCTAGCCCTCTACATAACCCTAACCCTAGGTCCAATCGGAACCCTAACCGGATCTGTGTACCTAGACCTCAACATAACCCTAACCCTAGGTCCAATCGGAACCCTAACCGGATCTCTAACCCTAGCTCTCAACATAACCCTAACCCTAGGTCCAATCTGAACCCTAACCGGATCTCTAACCCTAGCCCTCAACATAACCCTGACACTAGGTCCAATCGGAACCCTAACGGGATTTCTAACCCTAGCCCTCAACATAACCCTAACACTAGGTCCAATCGGAACCCTAAACGGATATCTAACCCTAGCCATCAACATAACCCTAACCCTAGGTCCAATCGGAACCCTAACCGGATCTGTATACCTAGCCCTCAACATAACACTAACACTAGGTCCAATCGGAACCCTAACCGGATCTGTATACCTAGCCCTCAACATAACCCTAACCGGAGGTCCAATCGGAACCCTAACCGGATCTCTAACCCTAGCCCTCAACATAACCCTAACACTAGGTCCAATCGGAACCCTAACGGGATTTCTAACCCTAGCCTTCAACATAACCCTAACCCTAGGTCCAATCGGAACCCTAACCGGATCTGTATACCTAGCCCTCAACATAACCCTAAACCTATGTCCAATCGGAATCCTAACAGGATCTCTACCCCTCGCCCTCAACATAACCCTAACCCTAGGTCCAATCGGAACCCTAACCCGATCTCTAAACCTAGCCCTCAACTTAACCCTAACCCTAGGTCCAATCGGAACCCTAACCGGATATCTAACCCTAGCCCTCTACATAACCCTAACCCTAGGTCCAATCGGAACCCTAACCGGATCTGTGTACCTAGACCTCAACATAACCCTAACCCTAGGTCCAATCGGAACCCTAACCGGATCTCTAACCCTAGCTCTCAACATAACCCTAACCCTAGGTCCAATCTGAACCCTAACCGGATCTCTAACCCTAGCCCTCAACATAACCCTGACACTAGGTCCAATCGGAACCCTAACGGGATTTCTAACCCTAGCCCTCAACATAACCCTAACACTAGGTCCAATCGGAACCCTAAACGGATATCTAACCCTAGCCATCAACATAACCCTAACCCTAGGTCCAATCGGAACCCTAACCGGATCTGTATACCTAGCCCTCAACATAACACTAACACTAGGTCCAATCGGAACCCTAACCGGATCTGTATACCTAGCCCTCAACATAACCCTAACCCTAGGTCCAATCGGAACCCTAACCGGATCTCTAACCCTAGCCCTCAACATAACCCTAACACTAGGTCCAATCGGAACCCTAACGGGATTTCTAACCCTAGCCTTCAACATAACCCTAACCCTAGGTCCAATCGGAACCCTAACCGGATCTGTATACCTAGCCCTCAACATAACCCTAAACCTATGTCCAATCGGAATCCTAACAGGATCTCTACCCCTCGCCCTCAACATAACCCTAACCCTAGGTCCAATCGGAACCCTAACCCGATCTCTAAACCTAGCCCTCAACTTAACCCTAACCCTAGGTCCAATCGGAACCCTAACCGGATATCTAACCCTAGCCCTCTACATAACCCTAACCCTAGGTCCAATCGGAACCCTAACCGGATCTGTGTACCTAGACCTCAACATAACCCTAACCCTAGGTCCAATCGGAACCCTAACCGGATCTCTAACCCTAGCCCTCAACATAACCCTAACCCTAGGTCCCATCGGAACCGTAACCGGATCTCTAACCCTAGCACTCAACATAACCAAAACCGGAGGTCCAATCGGAACCCTAACCGGATCTCTAACCCTAGCCCTCAATATAACCCTAACCCTAGGTCCAATCGGAACCCTAACCGTATCTCTATCCCTAGCCCTCAACGTAACCCTAACCCTAGGTCCAATCGGAACAGTAAACGGATATCTAACCCTAGCCCTCAACATAACCCTAACCCTGGGTCAAATCGGAAACCTAACCGGATCTCTAACCCTAGCCCTCAACATAACCCTAACCCTAGGTCCAATCGGAACCCTAACCGGGTATCTAACCCTAGCCCTCAACATAACCCTAACCCTAGTTACAATCGGAACCCTAACAGGATCTCTACCCCAGCCCTCAACATAACCCTAACCCTAGGTCCAATCGGAACCCTATCCGGATCTCTAACCCTAGCCCACAACATAACCCTAACCCTAGGTCCAATCGGAACCCTAACCGGATCTGTGTACCTAGCCCTCAACATAACCCTAACCCTAGGTCCAATCGGAACCCCAACCGGATCTCTAACCCTAGCCCTCAACATAACCCTAACCCTAGGTCCAATCGGAAGCCTAACCGGATCTCTAACCCTAGCCCTCAACATAACCTTAACACTAGGTCCAATCGGAACCCTAACCGGATCTCTACATCTCGCCCTCAACATAACCCTAACCCTGGGTCCAATCGGAACCCTAACCGGATCTGTGTACCTAGCCCTAAACATAACCCTAACCCTTGGTCCAATCGGAACCCCAACCGGATCTCTAACCCTAGCCCTCAACATAACCCTAACACTAGGTCCAATCGGAACCCTAAACGGATATCTAACCCCAGCCCTCAACATAACCCTAAACCTAGGTCGAATCGGAACCCTAAACGGATTTCTAACCATAGCCATCAACATAACCCTAACCCTAGGTCCAATCGGAACCCTAACCGGATCTGTATACCTAGCCCTCAACATAACACTAACCCTAGGTCCAATCGGAACCCTAACCGGATCTGTATACCTAGCCCTCAACGTAACCCTAACCCTGGGTCCAATCGGAACCCTAACCGGATCTGTGTACCTAGCCCTAAACATAACCCTAACTCTTGGTCCAATCGGAACCCCAACCGGATCTCTAACCCTAGCCCTCAACATAACCCTAACATTAGGTCCAATCGGAACCCTAAACGGATATCTAACCCTAGCCCTCAACATAACCCTAACCCTAGGTCGAATCGGAACCCTAAACGGATTTCTAACCCTAGCCATCAAGATAACCCTAACCCTAGGTCCAATCGGAACCCTAACCGGATCTGTATACCTAGCCCTCAACATAACACTAACCCTAGGTCCAATCGGAACCCTAACCGGATCTGTATACCTAGCCCTCAACATAACCCTAACCCTAGGTCCAATCGGAACCCTAACCGGATCTGTGTACCTAGCCCTCAACATAACCCTAACCCTAGGTCCAATCGGAACCCTAAACGGATATCTAACCCTAGCCCTCAACATAACCCTAACCCTAGGTCCAATACGAACCCTAAACGGATATATAACACTAGCCCTCAACATAACCCTAACCCTAGGTCCAATCGGAACCCTAACCGGATATCTAACCCTAGCCCTCAACATAACCCTAACCCTAGTTCCAATCGGAACCCTAACAGGATCTCTACCCCAGCCCTCAACATAACCCTAACGCTAGGTCCAATCGGAACCCTAACCGGATCTCTACCCCTCGCCCTCAACATAACCGTAACCCGAGGTCCAATCGCAACCCTAACCGGATCTCTACATCTCGCCCTCAACATAACCCTAAACCTTGGTCCAATCCGAACCCTAACCGGATATCTAACACTAGCCCTCAACATAACCCTAACACTAGGTCCAATCGGAACCCTAACGGGATTTCTAACCCTAGCCTTCAACATAACCCTAACCCTAGGTCCAATCGGAACCCTAACCGGATCTGTATACCTAGCCCTCAACATAACCCTAAACCTATGTCCAATCGGAATCCTAACAGGATCTCTACCCCTCGCCCTCAACATAACCCTAACCCTAGGTCCAATCGGAACCCTAACCCGATCTCTAAACCTAGCCCTCAACTTAACCCTAACCCTAGGTCCAATCGGAACCCTAACCGGATATCTAACCCTAGCCCTCTACATAACCCTAACCCTAGGTCCAATCGGAACCCTAACCGGATCTGTGTACCTAGACCTCAACATAACCCTAACCCTAGGTCCAATCGGAACCCTAACCGGATCTCTAACCCTAGCCCTCAACATAACCCTAACCCTAGGTCCCATCGGAACCGTAACCGGATCTCTAACCCTAGCACTCAACATAACCAAAACCGGAGGTCCAATCGGAACCCTAACCGGATCTCTAACCCTAGCCCTCAATATAACCCTAACCCTAGGTCCAATCGGAACCCTAACCGTATCTCTATCCCTAGCCCTCAACGTAACCCTAACCCTAGGTCCAATCGGAACAGTAAACGGATATCTAACCCTAGCCCTCAACATAACCCTAACCCTGGGTCAAATCGGAAACCTAACCGGATCTCTAACCCTAGCCCTCAACATAACCCTAACCCTAGGTCCAATCGGAACCCTAACCGGGTATCTAAACCTAGCCCTCAACATAACCCTAACCCTAGTTACAATCGGAACCCTAACAGGATCTCTACCCCAGCCCTCAACATAACCCTAACCCTAGGTCCAATCGGAACCCTATCCGGATCTCTAACCCTAGCCCACAACATAACCCTAACCCTAGGTCCAATCGGAACCCTAACCGGATCTGTGTACCTAGCCCTCAACATAACCCTAACCCTAGGTCCAATCGGAACCCCAACCGGATCTCTAACCCTAGCCCTCAACATAACCCTAACCCTAGGTCCAATCGGAAGCCTAACCGGATCTCTAACCCTAGCCCTCAACATAACCTTAACACTAGGTCCAATCGGAACCCTAACCGGATCTCTACATCTCGCCCTCAACATAACCCTAACCCTGGGTCCAATCGGAACCCTAACCGGATCTGTGTACCTAGCCCTAAACATAACCCTAACCCTTGGTCCAATCGGAACCCCAACCGGATCTCTAACCCTAGCCCTCAACATAACCCTAACACTAGGTCCAATCGGAACCCTAAACGGATATCTAACCCCAGCCCTCAACATAACCCTAAACCTAGGTCGAATCGGAACCCTAAACGGATTTCTAACCATAGCCATCAACATAACCCTAACCCTAGGTCCAATCGGAACCCTAACCGGATCTGTATACCTAGCCCTCAACATAACACTAACCCTAGGTCCAATCGGAACCCTAACCGGATCTGTATACCTAGCCCTCAACGTAACCCTAACCCTGGGTCCAATCGGAACCCTAACCGGATCTGTGTACCTAGCCCTAAACATAACCCTAACTCTTGGTCCAATCGGAACCCCAACCGGATCTCTAACCCTAGCCCTCAACATAACCCTAACATTAGGTCCAATCGGAACCCTAAACGGATATCTAACCCTAGCCCTCAACATAACCCTAACCCTAGGTCGAATCGGAACCCTAAACGGATTTCTAACCCTAGCCATCAAGATAACCCTAACCCTAGGTCCAATCGGAACCCTAACCGGATCTGTATACCTAGCCCTCAACATAACACTAACCCTAGGTCCAATCGGAACCCTAACCGGATCTGTATACCTAGCCCTCAACATAACCCTAACCCTAGGTCCAATCGGAACCCTAACCGGATCTGTGTACCTAGCCCTCAACATAACCCTAACCCTAGGTCCAATCGGAACCCTAAACGGATATCTAACCCTAGCCCTCAACATAACCCTGACACTAGGTCCAATCGGAACCCTAACGGGATTTCTAACCCTAGCCTTCAAAATAACCCTAACCCTAGGTCCAATCGGAACCCTAACCGGATCTCTGTACCTAGACCTCAACATAACCCTAACCCTAGGTCCTATCAGAACCCTAAGCGGATCTCTACCCCTCGCCCTCAACAAAACCCTAACCCTCGGTCCAATCGGAACCCTAACCGGATCTCTACCCCTCGCCCTCAACATAACCCTAACCCTTGGTCCAATCGCAACCCTAACCGGACCTCTAACCCTAGCCCTCAACATAACCCTAACCCTAGGTCCAATCGGAACCCTAACCGGATCTCTAACCCTAGCACTCAACATAACCATAACCCTAGGTCCAATCGGAACCCTAACCGGATCTCTAACCCTAGCACTCAACATAAACCTAACTGGAGGTCCAATCGGAACCCTAACTGGATCTCCAATCCTAGCCCTCAACATAACCCTAACCCTAGGTCCAATCAAAACCTTAACTGGACCTCTAACCCTAGCCCTCAATATAACCCTAACCCTAGGTCCAATCGGAACCCTAACCGCATCTCTAACCCTAGCCCTCAACGTAACCCTAACCCTAGGTCCAATCGGAACAGTAAACGGATATCTAACCCTAGCCCTCAACATAACCCGAACCCTTGGTCCAATCGGAAACCTAACCGGATCTCTAAACCTCGCGCTCAACATAACCCTAATCCTAGGTCCAATCGGAACCCTAACCGGATCTCTACCCCTCGCCCTCAACATAACCCTAACCCTAAGTCCAATCGGAACCCTAAACGGATATCTAACCCTAGCCCTCTACATAACCCTAACCCTAGTTCCAATCGAAACCCTAACAGGATCTCTAACCCAGCCCGCAACATAATCCTAACCCTAGGTCCAATCGGAACCCTAAATGGATATCTAAACCTAGCCCTCAACTTAACCCTAACCCTGGGTCCAATCGGAACCCTAACCGGATATCTAACCGTAGCCCTCAATATAACCCTAACCCTAGGTCCAATCGGAACCCTAACCGGATCTGTGTACCTAGACCTCAACATAACCCTAAACCTAGGTCCACTCGGAACCCTAAACGGATATCTAAACCTAGCCCTCAACATAACCCTAACCCTAGGTCCAATCGGAAACCTAAACGGATATCTAACCTTAGCCCTCAACATAACCCTAACCCTAGGTACAATCGGACCCCTAACAGGAACTCTACCCCTCGCCCTCAACAAAACCCTAACCCTAGGTCCAATCGGAACCCTAACCGGATTTCTAACCCTAGCCTTCAACATAACCCTAACCCTAGGTCCAATCGGAAGACTAACCGGATCTGTATACCTAGCCCTCAACATAACCCTAAACCTAGGTCCACTCGGAACCCTAAACGGATATCTAAACCTAGCCCTCAACATAACCCTAACCCTAGGTCCAATCGGAAACGTAAACGGATATCTAACCTTAGCCCTCAACGTAACCCTAACCCTAGGTCCAATCGGAACAGTAAACGGATATCTAACCCTAGCCCTCAACAGAACCCGAACCCTTGGTCCAATCGGAAACCTAACCGGAACTCTAAACCTCGCCCTCAACATAACCCTAATCCTAGGTCCAATCGGAACCCTAACCGGATCTCTACCCCTCGCCCTCAACATAACCCTAACCCTAGGTCCAATCGGAACCCTAGTCGGTTCTCTACCCCTCGCCCTCAACATAACCCTAACCCTAGGTCCAATCGGAACCCTAACCGGATATCTAACCCTAGCCCTCTACATAACCCTAAGCCTAGTTCCAATCGGAATCCTAACAGGATCTCTAACCCAGCCCGCAACATAACCCTAACGCTAGGTCCAATCGGAACCCTAAACGGATATCTAAACCTAGCCCTCAACATAACCCTAACCCTAGGTCCAATCGGAACCCTAACCGGATATCTATCCCTAGCCCTCTACATAACCCTAACCCTAGGTCCAATCAGAACCCTAACCGGATCTGTGTACATAGACCTCAACATAACCCTAACCCTAGGTCCAATCGGAACCCTAACCGGATCTCTATACCTAGCCCTCAACATAACCCTAACCCTAGGTCCAATCGGAACCCTAACAGGAACTCTACCCCTCGCCCTCAACATAACCCTAACCCTAGGTCCAATCAGAACCCTAACCGGATCTCTATCCCTAGCCCTCAACATAATCATAACCCTAGGTCCAATCGGAACCCTAAACGGATATCTAACCCTAGCCCTCAACATAACCCTAACCCTAGGTCCATTCGGAAACCTAACCGGATATCTAACCCTAGCCCTCTACATAACACTAACCCTAGTTTCAATCGGAACCCTAACAGGATCTCTACCCCTCGCCCTCAACATAACCCTAACCAGAGGTCCAATCGGAACCCTAACCAGATCTCTACCCCTCGCCCTCAACATAACCCTAACCCGAGGTCCAATCGGAACCCAAACCGGATCTCTACCACTCGCCCTCAACATAACCCTAAAACTTGGTCCAAACGGAACCCTAACCGGATATCTAACACTAGCCCTCAACATAACCCTAACCCTAGGTCCAATCGGAACCCTAACCAGATCTCTAACCCTAGCTCTCAACATAACCCTAACCCTAGGTCCAATCGGAACCCTAACCGGATTTCTAACCCTAGCCCTCAACATAACCCTAATCCTAGGTCCCCTCGGAACCCTAACCGGATCTCTAACCCTAGCACTCAACATAACCCTAACCGGAGGTCCAATCGGAACCCTAACCGGATCTCTAATCCTAGCCCTCAACATAACCCTAACCCTAGGTCCAATCAAAACCTTAACTGGATCTCTAACCCTAGCCCTCAATATAACCCTAACCGTAGGTCCAATCGGAACCCTAACCGGATCTCTAACCCTAGCCCTCAACCTAACCCTAACCCTAGGTCCAATCGGAACAGTAAACGGATATCTAACCCTAGCCCTCAACATAACCCGAACCCTCGGTCCAATCGGAAACCTAACCGGAACTCTAAACCTCGCCCTCAACATACCCCTAATCCTAGGTCCAATCGGAACCCTAACCGGATCTCTACACCTCGCCCTCAACATAACCCTAACCCTAGGTCCAATCGGAACCCTAGTCGGTTCCCTACCCCTCGCCCTCAACATAACCCTAACCCTAGGTCCAATCGGAACCCTAACCGGATATCTAACCATAGCCCTCTACATAACCCTAAGCCTAGTTCCAATCGGAACCCTAACAGGATCTCTAACCCAGCCCGCAACATAACCCTAACGCTAGGTCCAATCGGAACCCTAAACGGATATCTAAACCTAGCCCTCAACATAACCCTAACCCTAGGTCCAATCGGAACCCTGACCGGATATCTATCCCTAGCCCTCTACATAACCCTAACACTAGGACCAATCGGAACCCTAACCGGATCTGTGTACCTAGACCTCAACATAACCCTAACCCTAGGTCCAATCGGAACCCTAACCGGATCTGTATACCTAGCCCTCAACATAACCCTAACCCTAGGTCCAATCGGAACCCTAACAGGATCTCTACCCCTCGCCCTCAACCTAACCCTAACCCTAGGTCCAATCGCAACCCTAACCGGATCTCTAACCCTAGCCCTCAACATAACCCTAACCCTAGGTCCAATCGCAACCCTAACCGGATCTCTAACGCTAGCCCTCAACATAACCCTAACCCTAGGTCCAATCGCAACCCTAACCGGATCTGTATACCTAGCCCTCAACATAACCCTAACCCTAGGTCCAATCGGAACCCTAACCGGATCTCTAACCATAGCCCTCAACATAACCCTAACCCTAGGTCCAATCGGAACCGTAACCGGATCTCTAACCCTAGCACTCAACATAACCCTAACCGGAGGTCCAATCGGAACCCTAACCGGATCTCTAACCCTAGCCCTCAACATTACCCTAACCCTAGGTCCAATCAAAACCCTAACTGGATCTCTAACCCTATCCCTCAATATAACCCTAAACCTAGGTCCAATCGGAACCCTAACCGGATCTCTAACCCTAGCCCTCAACGTAACCCTAACCCTAGGTCCAATCGGAACAGTAAACGGATATCTAACCCTAGCCCTGAACATAACCCTAACCCTGGGTCCAATCGGAAACCTAACCGGATCTCTAACCCTCGCCCTCAACATAACCCTAATCCTAGGTCCAATCGGAACCCTAATCGGATTTCTAAACCTCGCCCTCAACATAACCCTATCCCTAGTTCCAATCGGAACCCTAGCCGGTTCTCTACCCCTCGCCCTAAACATAACCCTAACCCTAGGTCCAATCGGAACCCTAACCAGATCTCTAACCCTCGCCCTCAACATAACCCTAACCCTAGGTCCAATCGGAACCCTAACCGGATCTCTAACCCTAGCCCTCAACATTACCCTAACCCTAGGTCCAATCGGAACCCTAACCGGATATCTAACCCTAGCCCTCTACATAACACTAACCCTAGTTTCAATCGGAACCCTAACAGGATCTCTACCCCTCGCCCTCAATATAACCCTAACCAGAGGTCCAATCGGAACCCTAACCGGATCTCTAACCCTAGCCCTCAACGTAACCCTAACCCTAGGTCCAATCGGAACAGTAAACGGATATCTAACCATAGCCCTCAACATAACCCGAACCCTCGGTCCAATCGGAATCCTAACCGGATCTCTAAACCTCGCCCTCAACATAACCCTAATCCTAGGTCCAATTGGAACCCTAACCGGATATCTACACCTCGCCCTCAACATAACCCTAACCCTAGGTCCAATCGGAACCCTAGTCGGTTCTCTACCCCTCGCCCTCAACATAACCCTAACCCTAGGTCCAATCGGAACTCTAACCGGATGTGTATACCTAGTCCTCAACATAACCCTAACCATAGGTCCAATCGGAACCCTAACAGGATCTCTACCCCTCGCCCTCAACCTAACCCTAACCCTAGGTCCAATCGCAACCCTAACCGGATCTCGAACCCTAGCCCTCAACATAACCCTAACCCTAGATTCAATCGTATCCCTAACCGGATCTCTAACGCTAGCCCGAAACATAACCCTAACCCTAAGTCCAATCGGAACCCTAACCGGATCTGTATACCTAGCCCTCAACATATCCCTAACCCTAGGTCCAATAGGAACCCTAACCGGATCTCTAACCTTAGCCCTCAACATAACCCTAACCCTAGGTCCAATCGGAACCGTAACCGGATCTCTAACCCTAGCACTCAACATAACCCTAACCGGAGGTCCAATAGGAACCCTAACCGGATCTCTAGCCCTAGCCCTCAACATAACCCTAACCCTAGATTCAATCGTATCCCTAACCGGATCTCTAACGCTAGCCCTCAACATAACCCTAACCCTAGGTCCAATCGGAACCCTAACCGGATCTGTATACCTAGCCCTCAATATAACCCTAACCCTAGGTCCAATAGGAACCCTAACCGGATCTCTAACCTTAGCCCTCAACATAACCCTAACCCTAGGTCCAATCGGAACAGTAAACGGATATCTAACCCTAGCCCTCAACATAACCCTAACCCTAGGTCCAATCGCAACCCTAACCGGATCTCTAACCCTAGCCCTCAACATAACCCTAACCCTAGATTCAATAGTATCCCTAACCGGATCTCTAAGCTAGCCCTCAACATAACCCTAACCCTAGGTCCAATCGGAACCCTAACCGGATCTGTATACCTAGCCCTCAACATAACCCTAACCCTAGGTCCAATCGGAACCCTAACAGGATATCTACCCCTCGCCCTCAACCTAACCCTAACCCTAGGTCGAATCGCAACCCTAACCGGATCTCTAACCCTAGCCCTCAACATAACCCTAACCCTAGATTCAATAGTATCCCTAACCGGATCTCTAAGCTAGCCCTCAACATAACCCTTACCCTAGGTCCAATCGGAACCCTAACCGGATCTGTATACCTAGCCCTCAACATAACCCTAACCCTAGGTCCAATCGGAACCCTATCCGGATCTCTAAACCTAGCCCTCAACAGAACCCTAACCCTAGGTCCAATCGGAACCGTAACCGGATCTCTAACCCTAGCACTCAACATAACCCTAACCGGAGGTCCAATCGGAACTCTAACCGGATCTCTAACCCTAGCCCTCAACATAACCCTAACCCTAGGTCCAATCAAAACCCTAACTGGATCTCTAACACTAGCCCTCAATATAACCCTAAACCTAGGTCCATTCGGAACCCTAACCGGATCTCTAACCCTAGCCCTCAACGTAACCCTAACCCTAGGTCCAATCGGAACAGTAAACGGATATCTAACCCTAGCCCTGAACATAACCCTAACCCTGGGTCCAATCGGAAACCTAACCGGATCTCTAACCCTCGCCCTCAACATAACCCTAATCCTAGGTCCAATCGGAACCCTAACCGGATTTCTACACCTCGCCCTCAACATAACCCTAACCCTAGTTCCAATCGGAACCTTAGCAAGTTCTCTACCCCTCGCCCTAAACATAACCCTAACCCTAGGTCCAATCGGAACCCTAACCAGATCTCTAACCCTCGCCCTCAACATAACCCTAACCCTAGGTCCAATCGGAACCCTAACCGGATCTCTAACCCTAGCCCTCAACATAACCCTAACCCTAGGTCCAATCGGAACCCTAACCGGATATCTAACCCTAGCCCTCTACATAACCCTAAGCCTAGTTCCAATCGGAACCCTAACAGGATCTCTAACCCAGCCCGCAACATAACCCTAACCCTAGGTCCAATCGGAACCCTAAACGGATATCTAAACCTAGCCCTCAACATAACCCTAACCCTAGGTCCAATCGGAAACCTAAAGGGATATCTAACCCTAGCCCTCAACATAACCCTAACCCTAGGTCCAATCGGAACCCTAACCGGATATCTAACCCTAGCCCTCTACATAACACTAACCCTAGTTTCAATCGGAACCCTAACCGGATCTGTATGCCTAGTCCTCAACATAACCCTAACCCTAGGTCCAATCGGAACCCTAACAGGATCTCTACCCCTCGCCCTCAACCTAACCCTAACCCTAGGTCCAATCGCAACCCTAACCGGATCTCGAACCCTAGCCCTCAACATAACCCTAACCCTAGATTCAATCGTATCCCTAACCGGATCTCTAACGCTAGCCCTAAACATAACCCTAACCCTAAGTCCAATCGGAACCCTAACCGGATCTGTATACCTAGCCCTCAACATAACCCTAACCCTAGGTCCAATCGGAACCCTAACAGGAACTCTACCCCTCGCCCTCAACATAACCCTAACCCTAGGTCCAATCAGAACCCTAACCGGATCTCTATCCCTAGCCCTCAACATAATCATAACCCTAGGTCCAATCGGAACCCTAAACGGATATCTAACCCTAGCCCTCAACATAACCCTAACCCTAGGTCCAATCGGAAACCTAAAGGGATATCTAACCCTAGCCCTCAACATAACCCTAACCCTAGGTCCAATCGGAACCCTAACCGGATATCTAACCCTAGCCCTCTACATAACACTAACCCTAGTTTCAATCGGAACCCTAACAGGATCTCTACCCCTCGCCCTCAACATAACCCTAACCAGAGGTCCAATCGGAACCCTAACCGGATCTCTACCCCTCGCCCTCAACATAACCCTAACCCGAGGTCCAATCGGAACCCAAACCGGATCTCTACCACTCGCCCTCAACATAACCCTAAAACTTGGTCCAAATGGAACCCTAACCGGATATCTAACACTAGCCCTCAACATAACCCTAACCCTAGGTCCAATCGGAACCCTAAGCAGATCTCTAACCCTAGCTCTCAACATAACCCTAACCCTAGGTCCAATCGGAACCCTAACCGGATCTCTAACGCTAGCCCTCAACAAAACCCTAACCCTAGGTCCAATCGGAACCCTAACCGGATTTCTAACCCTAGCCTTCAACATAACCCTAACCCTAGGTCCAATAGGAAGCCTAACCGAATCTGTATACCTAGCCCTCAACATAACCCTAAACCTAGGTCCACTCGGAACCCTAAACGGATATCTAAACCTAGCCCTCAACATAATCATAACCCTAGGTCCAATCGGAACCCTAACCGGATCTCTAGCCCTCGCCCTCAACATCACCCTAACCCTTGGTCCAATCGCAACCCTGACCGGATCTCTAACCCTAGCCCTCAACATAACCCTAACCCTAGGTCCAATCGGAACCCTAACCGGATCTGTATAGCTAGCCCTCAACATAACCCTAACCCTAGGTCCAATCGGAACCCTAACCGGATATCTAACCCTAGCCCTCAACATAACCCTAACCCTAGGTCCAATCGGAACCCTAAACGGATATCTAACCCTAGCCCTCAACATAACCCTAACCCTAGGTACAATCGGACCCCTAACAGGAACTCTACCCCTCGCCCTCTACATAACCCTAACCCTAGGTCCAATCGGAACCCTAACCGGATCTGTGTACCTAGACCTCAACATAACCCTAACCCTAGGTACTATCGGAACCCTAAACGGATCTCTACCCCTCGCCCTCAACATAACCCTAACCCTTGGTTCAAAGGCAACCCTAACCGGATCTCTAACCCTAGCCCTCAACATAACCCTAACCCTAGGTCCAATCGGAACCCTAACCGGATCTCTAACCCTAGCCCTCAACATAACCCTAACCCTAGGTCCAATCGGAACCCTAACCGGATCTCTAACCCTAGCACTCAACATAACCCTAACCGGAGGTCCAATCGGAACCCTAACCGGATCTCAAATCCTAGCCCTCAACATAACCCTAACCCTAGGTCCAATCAAAACCTTAACTGGATCTCTAACCCTAGCCCTCAATATAACCTTAACACTAGGTCCAATCGGAACCCTAACCGGATCTCTAACCCTAGCCCTCAACGTAACCCTAACCCTAGGTCCAATCGGAACAGTAAACGGATATCTAACCCTAGCCCTCAACAGAACCCGAACCCTTGGTCCAATCGGAAACCTAACCGGAACTCTAAACCTCGCCCTCAACATACCCCTAATCCTAGGTCCAATCGGAACCCTAACCGGATCTCTACACCTCGCCCTCAACATAACCCTAACCCTAGGTCCAATCGGAACCCTAGTCGGTTCTCTACCCCTCGCCCTCAACATAACCCTAACCCTAGGTCCAATCGAAACCCTAACCGGATATCTAACCCTAGCCCTCTACATAACCCTAAGCCTAGTTCCAATCGGAATCCTAACAGGATCTCTAACGCAGCCCGCAACATAACCCTAACGCTAGGTCCAATCGGAACCCTAAACGGATATCTAAACCTAGCCCTCAACATAACCCTAACCCTAGGTCCAATCGGAACCCTAACCGGATATCTATCCCTAGCCCTCTACATAACCCTAACCCTAGGTCCAATCGGAACCCTAACCGGATCTGTGTACATAGACCTCAACATAACCCTAACCCTAGGTCCAATCGGAACCCTAACCGGATCTCTATACCTAGCCCTCAACATAACCCTAACCCTAGGTCCAATCGGAACCCTAACAGGAACTCTACCCCTCGCCCTCAACATAACCCTAACCCTAGGTCCAATCAGAACCCTAACCGGATCTCTATCCCTAGCCCTCAACATAATCATAACCCTAGGTCCAATCGGAACCCTAAACGGATATCTAACCCTAGCCCTCAACATAACCCTAACCCTAGGTCCAATCGGAAACCTAAACGGATATCTAACCCTAGCCCTCAACATAACCCTAACCCTAGGTCCAATCGGAACCCTAACCGGATATCTAACCCTAGCCCTCTACATAACACTAACCCTAGTTTCAATCGGAACCCTAACAGGATCTCTACCCCTCGCCCTCAACATAACCCTAACCAGAGGTCCAATCGGAACCCTAACCGGATCTCTACCCCTCGCCCTCAACATAACCCTAACCCGAGGTCCAATCGGAACCCAAACCGGATCTCTACCACTCGCCCTCAACATAACCCTAAAACTTGGTCCAAACGGAACCCTAACCGGATATCTAACACTAGCCCTCAACATAACCCTAACCCTAGGTCCAATCGGAACCCTAACCAGATCTCTAACCCTAGCTCTCAACATAACCCTAACCCTAGGTCCAATCGGAACCCTAACCGGATCTCTAACGCTAGCCCTCAACAAAACCCTAACCCTAGGTCCAATCGGAACCCTAACCGGATTTCTAACCCTAGCCTTCAACATAACCCTAACCCTAGGTCCAATCGGAAGACTAACCGGATCTGTATACCTAGCCCTCAACATAACCCTAAACCTAGGTCCACTCGGAACCCTAAACGGATATCTAAACCTAGCCCTCAACATAACCCTAACCCTAGGTCCAATCGGAACCCTAAACGGATATCTAACCTTAGCCCTCAACATAACCCTAACCCTAGGTACAATCGGACCCCTAACAGGAACTCTACCCCTCGCCCTCTACATAACCCTAACCCTAGGTCCAATCGAAACCCTAACCGGATCTGTGTACCTAGACCTCAACATAACCCTAACCCTAGGTCCTATCGGAACCCTAACAGGATCTCTACCCCTCGCCCTCAACAAAACCCTAACCCTCGGTCCAATCGGAACCCTAACCGGATCTCTAGCCCTCGCCCTCAACATAACCCTAACCCTTGGTCCAATCGCAACCCTGACCGGATCTCTAACCCTAGCCCTCAACATAACCCTAACCCTAGGTCCAATCGGAACCCTAACCGGATCTGTATAGCTAGCCCTCAACATAACCCTAACCCTAGGTCCAATCGGAACCCTAACCGGATCTCTAACCCTAGCCCTCAACATAACCCTAACCCTAGGTCCAATCGGAACCCTAACCGGATCTCTAACCCTAGCACTCAACATAACCCTAACCGGAGGTCCAATCGGAACCCTAACCGGATCTCTAATCCTAGCCCTCAACATAACCCTAACCCTAGGTCCAATCAAAACCTGAACTGGATCTCTAACCCTAGCCCTCAATATAACCCTAACCGTAGGTCCAATCGGAACCCTAACCGGATCTCTAACCCTAGCCCTCAACCTAACCCTAACCCTAGGTCCAATCGGAACAGTAAACGGATATCTAACCCTAGCCCTCAACATAACCTGAACCCTCGGTCCAATCGGAAACCTAACCGGATCTCTAAACCTCGCCCTCAACATAACCCTAATCCTAGGTCCAATCGGAACCCTAACCGGATCTCTACACCTCGCCCTCAACATAACCCTAACCCTAGGTCCAATCGGAACCCTAGTCGGTTCTCTACCCCTCGCCCTCAACATAACCCTAACCCTAGGTCCAATCGGAACCCTAACCGGATATCTAACCATAGCCCTCTACATAACCCTAAGCCTAGTTCCAATCGGAACCCTAACAGGATCTCGAACCCAGCCCGCAACATAACCCTAACCCTCGGTCAAATCGGAACCCTAAACGGATATCTAAACCTAGCCCTCAACATAACCCTAACCCTAGGTCCAATCGGAACCCTAACCGGATATCTATCCCTAGCCCTCTACATAACCCTAACACTAGGACCAATCGGAACCCTAACCGGATCTGTGTACCTAGACCTCAACATAACCCTAACCCTAGGTCCAATCGGAACCCTAACCGGATCTGTATACCTAGCCCTCAACATAACCCTAACCCTAGGTCCAATTGGAACCCTAACAGGATCTCTACCCCTCGCCCTCAACCTAACCCTAACCCTAGGTCCAATCGCAACCCTAACCGGATCTCTAACCCTAGCCCTCAACATAACCCTAACCCTAGATTCAATCGTATCCCTAACCGGATCTCTAACGCTAGCCCTCAACATAACCCTAACCCTAGGTCCAATCGCAACCCTAACCGGATCTGTATACCTAGCCCTCAACATAACCCTAACCCTAGGTCCAATCGGAACCCTAACCGGATCTCTAACCATAGCCCTCAACATAACCCTAACCCTAGGTCCAATCGGAACCGTAACCGGATCTCTAACCCTAGCACTCAACATAACCCTAACCGGAGGTCCAATCGGAACCCTAACCGGATCTCTAACCCTAGCCCTCAACATTACCCTAACCCTAGGTCCAATCAAAACCCTAACTGGATCTCTAACCCTATCCCTCAATATAACCCTAAACCTAGGTCCAATCGGAACCCTAACCGGATCTCTAACCCTAGCCCTCAACGTAACCCTAACCCTAGGTCCAATCGGAACAGTAAACGGATATCTAACCCTAGCCCTGAACATAACCCTAAACCTGGGTCCAATCGGAAACCTAACCGGATCTCTAACCCTCGCCCTCAACATAACCCTAATCCTAGGTCCAATCGGAACCCTAATCGGATTTCTAAACCTCGCCCTCAACATAACCCTATCCCTAGTTCCAATCGGAACCCTAGCCGGTTCTCTACCCCTCGCCCTAAACATAACCCTAACCCTAGGTCCAATCGGAACCCTAACCAGATCTCTAACCCTCGCTCTCAACATAACCCTAACCCTAGGTCCAATCGGAACCCTAACCGGATCTCTAACCCTAGCCCTCAACATTACCCTAACCCTAGGTCCAATCGGAACCCTAACCGGATATCTAACCCTAGCCCTCTACATAACACTAACCTTAGTTTCAATCGGAACCCTAACAGGATCTCTACCCCTCGCCCTCAATATAACCCTAACCAGAGGTCCAATCGGAACCCTAACCGGATCTCTAACCCTAGCCCTCAACGTAACCCTAACCCTAGGTCCAATCGGAACAGTAAACGGATATCTAACCATAGCCCTCAACATAACCCGAACCCTCGGTCCAATCGGAAACCTAACCGGATCTCTAAACCTCGCCCTCAACATAACCCTAATCCTAGGTCCAATTGGAACCCTAACCGGATATCTACACCTCGCCCTCAACATAACCCTAACCCTAGGTCCAATCGGAACCCTAGTCGGTTCTCTACCCCTCGCCCTCAACATAACCCTAACCCTAGGTCCAATCGGAACTCTAACCGGATATCTAACCCTAGCCCTCTACATAACCCTAAGCCTAGTTCCAATCGGAACCCTAACAGGATCTCTAACCCAGCCCGCAACATAACCCTAACCCTAGGTCCAATCGGAACCCTAAACGGATATCTAAACCTAGCCCTCAACATAACCCTAACCCTAGGTCCAATCGGAACCCTAACCGGATATCTATCCCTAGCCCTCTACATAACCCTAACCCTAGGTCCAATCGGAACCCTAACCGGATCTGTGTACCTAGACCTCAACATAACCCTAACCCTAGGTCCAATCGGAACCCTAACCGGATGTGTATACCTAGTCCTCAACATAACCCTAACCATAGGTCCAATCGGAACCCTAACAGGATCTCTACCCCTCGCCCTCAACCTAACCCTAACCCTAGGTCCAATCGCAACCCTAACCGGATCTCGAACCCTAGCCCTCAACATAACCCTATCCCTAGATTCAATCGTATCCCTAACCGGATCTCTAACGCTAGCCCGAAACATAACCCTAACCCTATGTCCAATCGGAACCCTAACCGGATCTGTATACCTAGCCCTCAACATATCCCTAACCCTAGGTCCAATAGGAACCCTAACCGGATCTCTAACCTTAGCCCTCAACATAACCCTAACCCTAGGTCCAATCGGAACCGTAACCGGATCTCTAACCCTAGCACTCAACATAACCCTAACCGGAGGTCCAATAGGAACCCTAACCGGATCTCTAGCCCTAGCCCTCAACATAACCCTAACCCTAGATTCAATCGTATCCCTAACCGGATCTCTAACGCTAGCCCTCAACATAACCCTAACCCTAGGTCCAGTCG